>NC_041345.1:23950384-24250384 GCF_004354835.1 Perca flavescens | reverse complement strand
GACTTTATTAATCGTCTCATCTCTACTTGGGCTTCTGTTACGCTACATTGAAGCATTTAGTACGATTCAGAATGTGCATGTTACCAAACAATTAAATTACGAGTAGTTGATAAACTGATAATCAGAATAATTAACCTGTGGCAAACAAAAAAGCTAAATGTTCCAGCAACATCCAAACAGCATAAGACTTCTCAAGAAGAAAGAAAAACTCTGTTAGTATTATGAAATGTTAAAAGATTTCATAATGTAGACTTAATACAGTAGCGCACTTTGGAAAACATCTCATTTTCCAGTCACACGCTGTTGACTTGATTAAACTTTAACTACATGCTCAACTACCAAGGTGTAATACTAAAATATTTGATTAATTTGATGTTTCAAGAATCAATATGCGAAGACATTCCCCTGCACACACACACACACACACACACACACACACACACACACACACACACACACACACACACACACACACGTGCACACACGCAGGCTCAGCTGTTATGTGTCTTTGATAATTATGTGAGTATAGCGGCAGGGTAATTTACTGCTGGGTAATTGATCTGCACAATAATCAGAGATACTCATTTTTGCATCCACACACAACACACACACACACACACACACACACACACACACACACACACACACACACACAGACTCAGTGATCCAGTGTTGAATCAGTGCAGCCAGCCTGGTTTATGAGCTATATTAGGAGTCAGATTTGAGAGTCCCTCTCTGCTGAATATGACGCTCTGATAGTTCAGGGACCTAATGGCAGTGTCACGTGTAAGCGAATGTGTGTGTGTTTTATGTGGATGCAAGTGATTACATTTCCCTAACTGACCATTCGCTCACTCCTGACATTGCCAAATCATAGCTTAGCCACTGTCAAGATTTGGATTTCTCAACATGCCAAAACAGCGGTCATGGTGCTGTAATAAAAGAGATATGTGGTGTTCAAAGAGGGTGACGTCTTTTTTTAAAGCCTTTCCAAAACCAAAAACACGAGAGTAACAGTGTGTTTATCTGCCACTGTAAACAAAAGCTACATTTGTTAGCATATCCGGCCTAGTGCACTAAGTACATATTTAAGACCCTTTTACAAGATAGTAGTTTAAAATGAGTCAGCTGGAATCATTAAAATCACCTGGAAATATTTGAAACTAACACACTGCATATTAGCCAAAGAAAACAATGGTCGTCAGCTAGAAACGAGAAGCCTGCTATTGTCTACCCCTGTCTAAAGTTAAGGACTCAATGTTTTAACATTTCTAAGAAATTAAAATGGCTAAATCTGCAAACGTTATCTACCGCGCGAAAGCGGAAAATATAACATTAGCAACACTAGCTAAGAGGGCCCGTGCGAATGGTCACTTGCACGCGTTTTTGTGAAAATGCTTCAGTTCTACGTCATGTTTGCATTACTGGTTTATTGTGTCTGACTTGTTGTGTGCCTGTGTGTGTGTGTGTGTGTGTGTGTGTGTGTGTGTGTGGGGGGGGGTGTGTTTGGTGGGGAGGCTCTTTTCCTGAGCCAATTTTCAGCCTGAAAGCTGGAGATAACACAGCACTGCTCTGAAGGGGAGTAAGAGGATGACAGAGAGAGGGGAGCCGAAAAAGCAACTGAGAGAGAAAAGGAAGTGGGAGTTTACAGGCCAGCCGGGATGGAATAAGAGGATGACGGAGAGCAAGAGTAAGAGAGAGGAAAAGAAGGAGAAGAAAAGGGAGTGCTGGAGCAGAGGGAGGAGAGAGATAGCGCAGCAGGGTCGGAAGAAAGAAGAGAGGATTAGAAAGAGGAGAGTAGGGTGTGATGGGAGCAGGAGAGAGTTGAAGTGGAGAATGGCGGGTGAGTGGAGGACCCTTGGTAGAAGAGCGGGGAGGAGGAGGAGTAGAGGTGATGTGTGTATAGGTGGGGGGTTCATTATGAGTCATGCCCAGGGAGGCTGAGAGCTCACTGACAGTCCCAGGCATCAAAAGGCCTTCTGGAGCTTCACATAATGTGTGTGGTGTCATCAGGGAGAAGAGGGAAAGATAGACGGATAGAGGTTAAAGTAAAACTGGGACACAACAGTTCTCCTCTCCTCTCCTCTCCTCTCCTCTCAGCCCTTGCCCTTTTATTGCATAGGGGCAGATTTACTGCAGCATTGCAAGGCCAGACAGATCTCTCTCTCTCTCTCTCACACACACACACACACACACACACACACACACACACACACACCTTGTTCTGCTTTATTAACGCCCCAAGGCTAACTAGAAAGGTCGTACAAGTTTTTTTTTTCTCCTTTATCTCGCTCCATCTCTATCGCTGTCTTTCCATCTCCCTGCATCTCTCTATTTCACCTCCCCCTCTCCTCCTCTCACAGTCTAAATGCAGCGAGCAATCACAATATTCCGTAATAGCCCGAGCCCACGCCGTTGGGTTGTAATAGAGGGACGGGGAGCAAAAGAGAGAAAGAGAAGGTGTGAGAGTCAGATGGAAGAGATATTGATAAGTGATGAATAACAGAGCGGAGAGAAATGGTGAAAGATGAGAGGGTGAAGGGGGGGGGGGAGTATAAAGCAGCAGGGTGAGGTGGTTGGGTGTGCTGCTGTTGTGTTAAACGCTGCAGCTCTGAGCGCTGGCTTATTCCTGGCCACGATCACTACAACACTCTTTCCTCTTCTCATTTTCACTCCACTCAACACAGCCTGCAGCATAGTTTTTCCATCTCCTGATCTATGCTTTTGGCCTCTCTCTCTTTATTTCACAGATTTATTTTTTTTTTGTCCTTTTTTTTTTATTGGTTTCCTTCCTGTTTTTCTGTCTTCTCCCACTCCTAAACTAAGATTTTCCAGTTCCTCTTTCATTAGACTGTTCTCACTGTAGCGATGATAGCATTTGTGGCTTGTCCACATGTCTAAAAGGAACTATGTTTACATTTACCAGATAAGGACCTCTTGTGGCCGTGCGAATAATGACTGTTATCAGTCAGAAGATAAACATCTGGGGTGGGATTGTTGGTTGTGAGATCTAAATTTCAAGCAATTTCTTTTATTGATAATTGGACGTGTGTGTGAACGATAAATAGTTGGTTAATCGTTGAAAAATTACACAACACAGTGTTTGTGTCATGTCAAAGTTCATGTTTTTCTACGGCATTTCTAAACTACTGATGTGGCCCATAATCACTGGAAAGTCCTAGTAAATTTAAGATTAGAGTAGGGCTGGGCGATATGGCTGAAAACTGTATCAAGAGATAAGTGTTTCATATCGGTCGATATCGATAATTATTGATATTTTTTATGACCTATTTAAAATAAGGACCAGGAGAAAAATATATTAAATTTAAACATTTTTATTTTAAACTTAACCTTCCTCTGATTATAATCCCGTCAGTTATAAAAGCAGAAATGTCAACACAACCATGGAAAACACTCAAATAATTAAAATGTAAACATAGGTCTAAAATCACAATGAACACTTAACAATTATCTCTTAACATTAAGGTGCATAATTAAAGAATAAGTAAGAAATGCTTAATAAAGTGTAATAAAATGGTGCAAAATGTTAAATATAAGAAACCTGAAAAGAACTATTTTCTGCAGGTTTAGTGCTAGGTGGGTAATCTGGCATCTGGACAGTGCTCAGCATGTCTGCCTCCGTTATTTCTTTGTAGTGTTTAGTAAGGCGCTGATGCAGAGTACCTCTCCATGGTGGTCTGCTGCTTGTAGTGTTTAGTAAGGCGCTGATGCAGAGTACCTCTCCATGGTGCTCTGCTGCTTGTAGTGTTTAGTAAGGCGCTGATGCAGAGTACCTCTCCATGGTGCTCTGCTGCTTGTAGTGTTTAGTAAGGCGCTGATGCAGAGTACCTCTCCATGGTGCTCTGCTGCTTGTAGTGTTTAGTAGGCGCTGATGCAGAGTACCTCTCCATGGTGCTCTGCTGCTTGTAGTGTTTAGTAAGGTGCTGATGCAGAGTACCTCTCCATGGTGCTCTGCTGCTTGTAGTGTTTAGTAAGGCGCTGATGCAGAGTACCTCTCCATGGTGCTCTGCTGCTTGTAGTGTTTAGTAAGGTGCTGATGCAGAGTACCTCTCCATGGTGCTCTGCTGCTTGTAGTGTTTAGTAAGGCGCTGATGCAGAGTACCTCTCCATGGTGCTCTGCTGCTTGTGCCGTGTTGCAGCTGCAGATGTTGTTGGACGTTGATGGCGAACACGGCTGTGCTCAAAAAGTGTGAGCGGCTAAAGTGGTAAAACAAGTTTATGGTAGTACCAGTGTTGGTGGGGACGACGGTCTGACGACATTGGTCTGACTACGGTCAGACTTATAAAATCCCCAAAACTGCCAAACTGACTTTTCCTGTTTTATCAAGAATTTCCTCGCTCGCTGCGGCACTCACTTTCCACTTATCACTCCACGCCGGTTCTGTTATTGAAGAACACGAGACAGCGATGTGGCGCAACCATACATGATACTGTTACATGATTGGCTGCTAGAGTGTCACTCCCTATGTTGCTAGGTTACCAGAGAGTGAGTGGCTTTGTTCATGCAACCAAACTTGTTTCACAACATCTGGTTTCTTCTGATGAAGGAAAACAAGTTATCGAACGTTTTATCGACCGCATTTTCTATTGATATTGATTATGTGTCTATCGCGAGACATATCGTTATCGTTAGAGCCCTAGATTAGAGTAGTAAATTTAACGAACATTTAAAGGTCCAATATGTCACATATGTACTGTATTAAATCCAAAAATGAACACAATGCGTGATCAGATATTAAGGAAACATGCTAAGTTGAAATACTATCTTTTCTGACAACAATGCTAATGCCAGTATTTTCTCCTTTTGAAAATTTCCGTTCTGTTCTGTGACGGAATTTCTGTTTGTGTTTTGGCCTGTGTGTTATCAATTGTACAGACAGCCGGACCGTTTCCAGATATCCCTGTGAAAACATAAACCCAGTGCGCCACAGCTGTGACGGTTAGTACAGCTATGGAAGCAGCAAACAAACAAACAAATGGGATCAACGGAGATAGACTACCGACCTAAAAAAAAACCAGCATGTTTCTAACAGAGACGTAACAAACCCCGGGTAAATATTGGAGATGTATTTGAAAGATGGAGACAGCTTAGAGCCCAAGGACGCAGAGTTGGCTAATTTCCTCCTGAGCAGGTAAGCATTAGCTTCAGGCTAATTTATCACGGCTACAGCGGAGGGAATGCCCTAACTAACTCTCCAGAGTCGTTGGATGATCTCTTCGTCTCGCTGGCAGTGGTTTGTGCTTTGCCGGAGTTCCTGGTTGCTGATGGCATCAGGCCAACAGATCTGGAGGATGCATCGCAGACATGTGTTGATAAATGCCTGGATCTTTTTGGTGGTGGTGACGGTGGACCTCCAAGTTTCGACAAGTCCCTTGAGCTCCATATATTCTTCAGTTGGAGAAAAGCTGTCCTGGCCTTTCCGATCCTCACCCTCACATCTGCTTCGGACATAGAATAAGTTACATCAATCTTTTCCACCGTTAGTGGTTTTATTTAAAACAATAAGCTCTTACATCGATGAGTTGAGTGATTCAATTATGCATGGTGATTATCCGACACATTGTCACTCCTTATTGGGAGACAGCTGGTTGCATTCTCTCTCATCATTTAAGCTATGACCATGATCTTTCTGGAATCTCAACCTCAAGTTCTCTCTGTGTCGTTTGTAACAGTTTTTTTTTAAAGGGCAATGACGCTCAACCTAGTTTGTTGTTTAGTTAGTAAGTCTTGTTATCCTCCTCCTTCCATCTTCTCTTCCCTCCTACAGTGGAACCTATACTTTACCACTCTGTTGACCCTCTCTTCTTCCTCCTCTTCTCCCGCCTACCTCCCTTTTTGCTCAAAGACAAACGTGGCTCCTGTGATGAAGGAAGCCAGAGAGGGGAGCACATAATGATGTCCTGTGACTTACTGTAAATGTCCTCCAGGTGTTGACTGTGTGGTGGACTTCCATTCTGTGTGTGTGTGTGTGTGTGTGTGTGTGTGTGTGTGTGTGTGTGTGTGTGTGTGTGTGTGTGTGTGTGTGTGGCTGCCTGTTTTGTTTGCATGTTTGTCAAAGGCAACATGTTATGGGCAACCCTTATGTGTGCATGTGTGTGGGTGTTTGTGCATGTACTGTAACTACAGGCTATTCAGTGTGTGTGTGTGTGTGTGTGTGTGTGCAATCAGAGTGTAAATGTTCCTGTAAACAGAGTGAAAATTGCACTCTGTTGGTGGGTTAGCCTAATTTCTTTGTGTGTGTGTGTGTGTGTGTGTGTGTGTGTGTGTGTGTGTGTGTGTGTGTGTGTGTGTGTGTGTGTGTGTGTGTGTGTGTGTAAGGTCATTGTCTGTTCAGTATAGTCCTCACAGTGCTGCCCTGAGGTCTGCACTCAAAGAGGGGCCACTAAGTCAATCATCACACTCAAACACAAAACACACACACACACACACACACACAATGTGATTTACGGAATAATCAACAAATGAAACTATATCAAACAGCATGAATAGGACCATGTCTTTCTGTGGTTTCTAGCTGTGTTTTGCCCAGAAACCCAGAAAACATGACCTCATTTGTTAATCTATCCTCTCTCAATCACTTCCTGTCTTGTTGTCTCTTCTTCTGTGTCTCTGCCTCGAAAGATGAACATTTCCATGGGCTTGTAGGACTATACTTTTACTGTGTTCAGCTCCACTCAAGTCGATAGACAGCGGCTAAGCTGCACAATCAACATCACTAGATTTAATTTACTAGTGTGTGTGTGTTTGGCCATATTTACTGTACATATCAATCAATATAAATATAGGCCATCCTATAACCCAAATACTAAAGTCCAAATGAGTTCTGCATCTGTGTGGCCGTAAGGGTTCCACGTGACGTAGATTTTTGTCATTTACATCAGGGGTTAAATTGGTTCAGTGGCTGTCTGGGGCTCGGCCCGGCACCTAGGAATACGCTCTTCTATGTTATCAGGGGACGCTTAACTTAGCACATCTTCAACAATGTATATAGTTCTACACTTTTCTCTGTATTAGTATATAACTAATGACTAAAACCTTTTTTCTTCAAAGTTCTAAGAGTCCTAAATAGGGTTGGGTACCGAAACCCGGTGACCCTAAATGACTGAATGACAACGCCGATTTCGGTGCCATTTAAATGCCTGGGCTGCTCTCTGGTGCTCCGAAAACGTACAGGCAACAGAAGCACCACATGTGACGCTAATTTACACTACACTTGGCACCAGGTTGTGTTAGCCTACCGTTAGCTAGTAGCCAGTAGCTAGCTTAAACACAGTTAAAATGCTGACAGCTAAACGGTCTAACGTGTGGCTGTATTTCACTCAATGAACTTCACTGTATTGTCACCAACTGTTCAGGCACCATTTAGGCACCGGCACCGTTTTCAAAAGTATCGCTTTAGTACTGGTGAAAAAAAAAAAAAAAAGAACCCTAGTCCTAAATGAGGTGATGTTAGACCTTGCGAACATCAGAACTTTCACGAGATTTCCTTTTTATTCTTTGGTTCCTCAAAAGATACCTAGCAGATTACACAGTGTGTGTGTGTGTGTGTGTGTGTGTGTGTGTGTGTGTGTGTGTGTGTGTGTGTGTGTGTGTGTCCGGTTATAGCTTCAAGTGTTATGCACTCTGCTCTTAACATTGCAGGAAGAATCCAAAGGCAGCGGTTGACCCCATTTTCATCTTTTAAGAACATGGCTGTTGTAGTATTATACTCGGGGTGATGTAAATCAGCACAGACAGGAAAGAGAAAAGAGGGAATCGTCACATGTTGCTTCTTCCAGCGATGTCCCACTTTGCATTCAAACCCAGCCATGGAATAAGAGATACCAAAGTATTGATCCAGGAGTAGTCTCGCTTTGCCAAACCCAGGTTTTCCTCCCATCCTCTGGTTTAATAACCTGACTCCGCCAGATGGATTGCTTCGCATTTGCTCGGCATATCCATCTGGGAACTTTCCGTTGGAGAACTTTTGGGAAGGGGCGAAAATACTGGTTAGCTGACTGGATAAACCATCTGTCTATCACCACCTATGTTGGTGGTAGACGGGCCAAATCAACCAATCAGATCAAACTCTTGCCGAAACCAGTCGGCAGAAGAGCAAAAACATCTTTTCCTCAGAGAAAAGCCTCCGGTGCCGTTTTTTGCTCTTCTTTCAATGAAGGAATACTTTTATAATTTGGATTAAACTTGCGCGATAGCTACGCTCATCTCATCCGTGGAAGCTGCCATGTTGTTTAGACTGAACAGTCGCTTCTCGTTGCGTCACACCTAAACCCGCCTCAAAACCAACGCTGATTGGTCGGTCGTTTGGCGAACGGCTCCAAATTTTCTCTATCTCAAGATAACCGTTAGATACCACAAGAAAGACTATTTGCTAACAAGGATTGCCAGCAGTATTTTCTGTTTGCCTTGTATTTATCCCATTTACTAATACTCAGCCTTTGAAAGGCAGTGTTTCTGTTTTCAATTACCTCCAAATGCCTCTCATGATTCTGCCTGTAATGGCTTTTACCCAAGAAGCAGATATAAGTCTTGCTATAGGTCAGACATTGAACTCCATTATCCAACTATTGATGACAATAGTTGTGTTGCACAGCTGTCTGAAAGTTCCTCTGCCATTGCAAATGCACATTTGGAACCAAAATATCTCTGTCTGTACTGTCATACTGGACTTTAAGATACTAGTGCAGCGCCCGTTCCGAACATGCCTGGTTGGAATGGGCCGATTGCTTGGCCTCCTGTATGGCTGCTTCAGTCGTTCCAGAATAATGCGATTGTTGCGGGCAAAAATCCTTGATTATGCGGCACGTTTTCTTAAAAAATGCGATGGAATATGCGGGATATTTATGCAATTTTATGCAATGAAATTGCGGGAACTTGCAAAAAACTGCGGTTTGATGAAAAAGAGAAAAAAAAACTGTAGGCCTACTGACTTACTGTGTACTTGTACTTCGGAGGAAAACATTTACCTGACAGAGAACGTTGCAGCGTGGGTCAATCAGTCGCTGCTCGGCTGCGACTCATCTAGAGATTCACCGTGTCCCCTATTTCATCATTTGCATGTAGGGTAGACGGCAATGAGTTTTTGACGGATGGTCAGGTTTTGGCAAGACACCTGCAGTCGGTGAATCACAATCACTGAGCCTTGTAGGGATTCAGCAACTCCCTGCCCCCTGCTGCTGTACTGCGCATGTGTGGGGGGACACACGCACAGAGATATCCCGATTTATAGATATATAAACCAGGGTCCATAATGTCCATAATGTATCCAGTATCTGAGAAAAGTGACTGCTGACTTTGCAGAAAATTTTCCTTTCTCATCCTTATTAATGAATTACTGAGTATTGCAGGATCAGCAATCCTATTCTGGGCGGTTTAGTACACACTGGCCTAGATTTACTGTCAATTATTGGACTATCTCACACAGTGTGAGGATTTTTGGGTTAGAGACACCGTGCCTTATTACTGTAGCTAATCTGCAAAAATTGAAAATGGCATACATTTGGTTCTCATTTCAAGCATCATCCACCACACCTATTTCCCAAGATAGATCGGGTCTGTTGTTCAAACTGAGGTTAATGGTAGAGTACATGCAAGATTGGTACTGTAAGTGGCCTGTTTTTATGTTTTATTGGATGGGAAGAAGTATTTGTGCAGGTTCACATCGGGAGGCAAAAGAGCGGCCAGGGATGATTAGATTCTCCTAAATGAAGATCAGAGAAAAAACGGGTCAGAAGAGAGAGACAGAAAAATCATTCATCAAATTGTGTTGGAATGATAATGAGGCGAATTTAATAACCAAAAGTGGAGAATGGTGGAGGGTCAGGAAAAGAGCAATGTAAAAGGAAGCAGAGCTCGGGAAAGCAGTGAAAACAGAGAGGGAGAGAGCGAGAAAGAGAAGGCAGAGAAAGATCTTAATACAGCAGACACATGGTCTCTATTGATCACTGAGCCATGGTACTGTCCCCCGGGTGTGTTGTGGTCCTCTGTAAGTCTCTCTTTGCTCGGCTGTCTGCGTGGGTGCCGTCATGCCGTCTGCGTGTCTCAGCGTGTTAGGGATACAGAGAATGGAAGTGGCGTCTGTGTCTGCACTTGGGCTTCGTCGTGTTTTGCATTTCTCCAGGCAAACGAGCTCAGATGCGAAATGACAATCAGACTAAAATGGAGAGGAAGGGGCAAAAAAAAAATCCAACAGCAAATGCATGTTTTGGTCCCAGATTAAAGAAACCGTCCTCCCCTAGTCTGTCATTGCCAGACTTTCCTCCACAGCACTGGGGAGGAGGGTCTGGCTTGTCCACACAGCATTCCTGGATGGGAGAAAAACATGCTCAGGTTTATTGGCAGTTCTTTAAACCAATCACAATCGTCTGTGGGCGGTGCTAAGCGCCGGACGGCGCAACGGTGACTCTGTAAAATAGCCTCGGGAAGGAACTTGTTTTGGTGGAACGTGTACGTTCAAAGGTTGTTTTAGTCATGCAACAGAAAACTCAGATTGGACAGATAGTCTAGCTAGCTGTCTGGATTTACCCTGCAGAGATCTGAGGAGCAGTTAACCATAGTCCTCATAGATCCACCGGAGTTTAAAATTCCAACTCAAAGAAAGAGGAAGGTGACGGACATCCGGCTGAAAATGGAGACAACCGGCGGAATTTCCGGTGGCACCTGAACAATCCCGGAAATGAAAAGTCGGCAATTTAGACTAGTCCTCACCCGACAAACAAACACAGGACTTTTTCGCGAGTTTTATTTATTTATTTTTTACTTTATGAACGTCACCTTCAGTGTCACATGCATACCCGTGCCTAAACATTACCAAACTGTGACCATTTCACAACGTCAAAGACATGTTTAAAATCGCGACCTTAACTTTCAAAATGCGACCGTCGTTTCTGTGGTTTAGATATGGGGTTGTGTTTCCGCCACCTGCCGCTATTTTGTGATACGCTCCTGCGGGTCGTATTAGAGGGTGGGGAACAAACAACTCATATCGTCGTATGGTTTGGGGGACTTGTTGGATTGAAAGTTTAAACACGGACTTTAACACAGCCATGGTTTGGGCTTCCACTCCACCCGATTCTACAATTGTGTGCATTCAGACATGCATTAATGTTGACATTCTAATTTGAATTCATTCATTTGAAATCTACTCATTCTGTTTAAACCCGGTATTTCTGCACAGTTGCACATAAAGATTAGGCTACACTAGTATTATCAATATTGTACTATTTGCAGAATTAGATTCCAGTGGTGGTTAGTATGTTTATGACCCATGTGATCCAAACATTTCCGCATACGAAGGGAGGCAGCACCACATATTTTAGCAACTGCACCTCAAATGTCTATGAAATTAGCTTTGGATGTTAATGGTCCCAAGATGAGGATTCCTAATGTCTTTAGAACTCGCTAACATGGTAATATAAATAACGTTATGGCCAGAAAGCCATTAAACGTATTGAGCCCATTGATGCTCCCAAAAGCATTAAAACCTTTATATTTTCAACACTGTGAACCGTCTTTGGTCTAAATTGTCTAATGACAGCTTAAAGGCAATTTACTGTCACATTTGAATGGAGAATTGCCATTCAATTTGATGAGCACATTTTTTGTCACACAAGAGATGGGGAAAAAAAAAATCTAATAAAATGAACAAGAAGCAACACAGAACAGATGCTTTCTTGTTTTCAGAAATGTGTATGTAACATGTTCTGGGTGTGTGTGTTTGTGGGTGTCGGTGGGTGTGGGTGTATATGTGGGTGTGGGTGTGTGGGTGCGTGTTTCTGACAAAACATGTTAGCCATCAGGCAGATAACCTTGATAGCGGGTGAGAAAGCTGTTGCTAGGTAACTATGGAGTGCCAGTGTACCTCTGACTGAGGCGGTTGCATCACTTCCACTCCGAGGTCTTACGTGCAGTGATAATCAATGCATCAAACACTTATTTCATCTTTTTTATTTAGTTTTTTATTTAGTTTTGGTGGCAGCTGCTTAAAACTGCACTTTACCCTGTTCTGCTGAAGCAGTTCATACCACTCTCAAAAAAATGATGAAGCAGTCACGAACAGATGGAGCCCAAAGCGCTTTAGATGTGCTTGATGCCCAGCTCTACTAATAGCAGTTATGATTAAGGAAACACGGATCTCATTTCCTCGTCTGTGTGAGTCTCCCGTGGGTGACACAGAGACTTAATCGACACAGAGACAATAATCACGCTGATTATTCCTGTAACAATGGCGGTTACGCAGGTGTTTACACAATGTCACTGCTGTTTTTCCAGCAGCAGGATTTGTTATTATCCACATTAGGTCTTAACACATAATTGGCTATTATTAATCACATATGGAGTTAGAAAGTGACCAAAATCTAGACACATGGATAATATGACACATCTGTTTTATTAAACATGACAAAAGGTATTAATATTTTGTTGTTGTATAGAATGATGCAATTGATTTTCTGCTTCCCTCCTATATTGGTTTCCTTCTTTTCGATTTTATCCTAAGGAATACAGTATATCAAAAAACTTAGAGCATTTATATCTCAAACTGACTCTGAGAAACTGGTGCATGCAGTTGTCTCAAGCAGGTTGGTCTATTGTAAGGCTCTTTTTGCAAAATCATCCATACAATCAGTAGGACACCTCTGACTTATTAAAAAATGCAGCAGCCAGAGTCCTTACATGTAAACGTACATTTGAACACATTAATCCAACTCAAATCACTACAATAGTCTATAACAACAAAATATTAATACCTTTGGGGGACTACCGATGATAATTAGCACTTTTGAGCTAACTCTGGAACATTTACATTGTTTCAATGTTGATTAATGTTCACTGTCCCCTTTCAAATAAAGAAATCAAAAAATAAATAAATAAATAAAGCACTTAATGGTGCAGTTAGTGATCCTGCGCAAAGATTGTTGATATTTAAACTCAACTGCCAAATGAATACAACCGTGAGGAGATAAGCACTGAATTTGACAGAAAAAAAGTGTATTGGTTTAACATCACTTACTATACCTTTAATGATTTAGCTCCTCCGTACATCTCTGACTTGCTCGCTGATCACAACCCCATCAGGCCTGTCGGGTCATCAGGCAGAGGCCTTCTAGCTGTACCCAGAATAAGAGGCTTTAGTTACTGTGGTCCTTCTCCCTGGAACAAGCTGTCCACATTCAAAAGCAAACTCAAAACATTACTATATCATCACTTAATTAATTACAGTGCGTGTTTGTGGGTGTGAATTTGTATGGTCACACTTGTTGTTGGTGTTGTTTTTTTGTAGATTGTCTTGTTGTGTTAATGCTTTAACTGTATTCTTATTTCTGACTGTGTTTTGTTCTAACATAACATAACAACCCTGTTTTTAACGGAGTAAAAAAGGTGCAATATAAATAAAATTGCCATTGCCATTGAAGATATCTGAGAGTTTAAGGGGAACTCAATACCCCTCTTGCTCCCTGCTCCCTCCCCCTAGCTTGCTCACATCTACAGTAGGCTAGTGCTCCCAAATGGAGGTCAACCAGATGTGTGACCTCTCCGCTCCGCGCTGTGGGCTCAGCTCTGCTTATCTGCGTTGCAATGCTCCATTCTGCGTCTCCGAGATAGAGACCTGAGGTGTTTTTGGACAACAATGTCGGTCAGATAACAGGGCTGCAAAATACATTGTCTTTTTATTGTCATCGCGATATCAACTGCCGCGGTAAACACATAGTGAAAGGCCGCAACGTATCGCGGAAGACACAATTTGTTCAATAAAAGAATGATGGAAATGATTTCCTTTCATTTGTTTTAAATTCAACAATTTGTGAGAAGAAAGCTCTGAAAGCAGCAGAAATGCAGAACTGAGTAATATTGATTATAATATGAAGTGATAGCGTTATGGCTATTATCAACAACGTTATCGCAATATCGCAGATTTTCCTCATATCGTGCAGCCCTATGAGATTTGTCAAGAGTTGTTTCAGTGTGAGTTTAATCAAGGAGCACTCTTGTATCCATGGAGACAGCCTCCCATGGTTAGCCGAGTGTGTGTGTGTGTGTGTGTGTGTGTGTGTGGTCAAAGCAGGGGTTAGAGTTTCACCGTGTGTATAAATAGCATGTTATAATGGAAACAAATCCCCCGTCCTGGTAAAATCCTGCAGGGTTACAGTACAGCGCACTACTACTACTACAACCACATGCTCCTCCGGCTAACTCCTCCTATCATTTTACATAGTGATGGAAAAAAAAACAGGAACTAAAACAAATAGTGACACAAACTTGCAATCACAAGACACTGAAAAGGTTACAAGTGAGCATGAAGTAAATGATAAAACTGGACTGGACTGTTGGCTTAGCCCCACCCTCCCCCTACACTTTTCGTTCTCATGCGGTAAACATGCAGCTTATAATGATAACGGTGGCAAATTTACCATCAAAAATGATTTATAGTTTTTGAAATAATGGGTTTCAGACAGAGTTGGGACAAAAGCAGCTTCTCAAAGCAGTGACCGTCGATTTTGCGGCTGAAACGACTGTTGATCGCAGATTTTTATCAGTTGTAGCCATGCCCCCAGGAAGTGAGCCAGGCTTTAAAGGCAATTTGACATAGCGGCCAAAGCGGTGGAATAACAACTTCCGGGGTCAGTTACGTGATGGGGCAAAACATTTCCCCATAGATTTATATGCTGAAAGTCTGCATATCAGTGGATAAATGTTTTTTTTTTAAGACCCCACAAACTCCGGTGGATTTCTGAGGACTATGGTTAACTGCTCCTCAGATCTCTGCAGGGTAAATCCAGACAGCTAGCTAGACTATCTGTCCAATCGGAGTTTTCTGTTGCACGACTAAAACAAACTTCGAAACGTACACATGTTCCACCAAAACAAGTCCCCTACCGAGGCTATTTTGCAGCGTCACCATTATTGTGTCCGGGGCTTAATGCAGACAATTGAGATTATAAATAACCCAGAGCATGTTTTTTTCCCAACTCAGAATTGCTTTGTGGACTAGCCAGACCTTCCTCTGCGGCGCTGTGGAGGAAGGTCTGGCAATGCGAGTCTAGTGGAGCGCTAGTGCGGAAGCAGCACTGATCTTTATACATCCATGGTTATAGCTAGTAAACTTAAGGCAACGCTAGCTTCTTTAAAC
Source organism: Perca flavescens (assembly GCF_004354835.1). Taxonomy (NCBI): domain Eukaryota; kingdom Metazoa; phylum Chordata; class Actinopteri; order Perciformes; family Percidae; genus Perca; species Perca flavescens. Next base: position 24,235,235 of record NC_041345.1, on the reverse strand, counting down.
AATTATCTCGCTTTAAAAGGATCTCGAATATGCATTTGATTGCTACACAGATGATATCACTCTAAAGGACTGAAGCTAATTCAAAAAGTCACGATCATCTTTACTTAATGATACATCTGGGAAACATGTAGCTTTAAATAAAAATAATAACATAGTATTGCAGTGCAGTGCTAGTTATTCCTGGCATTATAATATGGAAAAATGTAAGATCAGACTGTACTTTTCTGACATAATCCTGTTTAGCCGCTTAGCTTATATACTCGTTCATATTTTCAAACGGTATGTTTTCACCTTTTAATTTTACAAGATGAAAGGCTTCTGGGATGGAGATTAACCAATGTGTTTGGCAACGGAACATCATCTCAGTAAAGGTGGGCTAGCACAGAGCTGCTACTCTAAACTCTGATAGCACCCGGGACAGGCTTCTAGACAGTGGGGGAATACTACACAGCGTGGAACCCCCACATGACCCCACAAACTAAGGCAGTTTGTTTCAGATATGCTCCTTGGAAGAAACACAAATGCCAATTACTGCACTTCCTTAAAGAGTGCTCTCTTACAGTAGGGCTGCACAATATATACATTTTTTTATCATCATCACGATATCAACTAGCACAATAACATACATCACAAAAGGCAGTGTCATATCGCGATAAACACAAGAAAAGAAAATATCAGTAGAAAACTGCACTTTAAAATGTAACTTTCACTCTTTTTTTTAGTGGTGCCTTTTATGTCCAAGTCAATGTTCAATTTGTTCAATAAAAGAATGTTGGAAATGACTTCCTTTCATTTGTTTTAAATTCAACAAGCAATTTGTTGTATTTTAGCAGAATACTGAAAGCAGCAGAAATGCAAAACGGTGTACCCTTTACTGTCTGTTAATTTATCGCAAGTCATATCGTGATATTCAACAACGTAATCGCATATTTTCCTTTATATCGTGCAGCCCTACTTAACAGACCTACCGATTAGCAACTATAAATTAAAAGCACTGCCACCATTTCACTTTCAGTTTACAGTTAGGTTTATTTGCATATTGGCAAGGCGGCCCGAGGCAACTTTATTTTACATTTCAGCAACTAGGCAATTCAAAGTGCTTTACAGAAAAAAAATAAAGAGCAGTTAAAAACAATTACAGGCATCCGTTAAAGAGACTATAAAAACAGCTCAAATAGAATAAGACAGGTATGAAATAAAGAATAAAAGTTACAGTGCAGTGTAAGAAATGAACAAAATAAATGTGCTAAATGGTTTGGAAATTAAAATTAAGATAAGGAATAAGATTCCTGAACAACTGTAAGAGATAAATGGCAAAAACACTAATAGATACTGATGAAAACGTCCAGGTTGTCAGCCTGCATTAGCCGTAAACCGGTGCAAATTCGTAACATTGTTAAACAACGCAGCAGTAATGCAGTGTATTGCAGTAAAGCCTGCCTGCACTGAACGGTTTGTCTCATAATCACTTTCTGTATCTGTGCTTCCTGTCCCACCTTACGTTTGTACTTTCCTCTTTATTAATCTTTCTATAAGTCTTTTTCTGTCAGATGGCCTTGCATCCGTTTGGAAAGTGTCTCCTATCTAATTCAATCACCCATTTCCTGTTTACGTGTGTGTGTGTGTGTGTGTGTGTGTGTGTGTGTGTGTGTGTGTGTGTGTGTGTGTGTGTGTGTGTGTGTGTGTGTGTGTGTGTGTGTGTGTGTGTGTGTGTGTGTGTGTGTGTGTGTGTGTGTGCGCGCGCAGCTGAGCAAATATGGATCGAGAGCTCGGAACTAATCACCACTTGTGTCATCCCGTCCTGTGCACTTTGCCAACTGTTGTGCACACAAACAGAAACACACTAGTGCACACATGCACAGAAATGTCTCCTTCAAACTGAACCTGCAAGCTGTTGCACCAGCTGCGTGTACATTCAAACCTACTGTAGCTCAGTGTGAACGTAGTCGGGGGAGTCTAATTTTCTTTCCGCGGATGGCGAAGTCATGACCGGTCTTACTTAGCCTCTGATTGGCTACTTGTGGCCTTTGTTGGTTAGGTTGGTTAGGTTTAGGCATGAGGAGGGACATTGGTTAAAGAGCCCCTATTATTCTCCTTTCAGCGATACACATTATTTGCACTCTTGGGGTCTACTAAAATAGGTTTGCATGCGTTGATGTTCAAAAAACACAATATGTTTCTCATACTGCCCACTGCTGCAGCACCTCTGCCTAAAGGCGCTGACACACCAACCCGATAATCGTCCGTCGGACAGTCTGGCGAGGTCGGTGACTCGAGTCTGTTCCGTGTGTTCCGTGCCGTCGTCTGTCTGAGGGGCCATCGGCCTTCATTTTGGCCGACCTGACGTGTTCAGTCGGAGGCAGGGCAGTCGGGACTCACCTGGAAATGGCGAGCGGAAAGAGCGTGACTTGAGTCTCTAAAAATCTGACTAAAATCTTTTTAAACGGACCTTTGTCGATCTGAAATGAAGACAGATTCAGCAACTGCATGTTTTCAGAAACACGTTTCGGTGAACTATTTTAGTACAATATGAGATCGTATTCTGAACAAGCCGCCATGATAGTCTGTCTTTGAATTTCCGGAGAAAACAAACCCACGTGACGCGTTCGTCCAGTCAGCTGCCGGTTTTCATTTTTTGGGCAACAATTCAGATTAGCACCGCCTGCTGTTATGGAGTCGTATTACGTCTCATCTCTTCGGTGTGTTCTGGGGCACTTTTTGGACCAACTCAGGGAGACTGACAGCTTATAATGTCCCTCTAGCCAAGAAAAACACTTACTCCTTCATACGTACACTATATACTCCTTTATTCCCACTGCCATAAACATCTTAAATAAGAAGTAATGACCCACACACCCACACTGACACTATGCCACTTTGCACACATATATTGTCATTATTAAAAGTAATTTTAGTCTGTTTTTTTAACAATATTGTATGTTTACTGTCTGAGTTTGTTTTGCATTGTATGATGATTCAGCAGTCAACAAAGGGGAAGCAAAAATCGCAGGGGAGGGAGGTGAGGAGGCAGGCGAGGAGGGCAAGGGGTGAGCGGTTGGGAGGGAGGGAGGGATGATGTAAGGAGGGAGGAAAGGAAGAGGAGGGAAATCAGAGAGGAAAGGAGGCACACATGGAGGAGAAGACGAGAGAGGAAACGGGAGTAATTGATCAGGTAATAGAATAGGTAACATGGGTTGGTCTGTGGGCTTCATGTGGGAGTCAGTTTATCTCTCTCGCGCACACACACACACACACACACACACACACACACACACACACACACACACACACACACCCTTCCTCCATCCAATGTTGTTTCTACTTTCATCTTCCCTCCCCTCTCTGAGGCTTCAAAAACAGATGCGTCAGGATCACATGTGTGTGAGGGAGCTTCTCACAGTGTTGTGTGTGTGTGTGTGTGTGTGTGTGTGTGTGTGTGTGTGTGTGTGGAGAGAGTTAGCAAGGATATGACGTGTGTATTTATAGTTAATGAATTCAGCTGGCTGCCCCTCTGACTTCCTCTGGCACACTCTCTGAACAATACCCGTGTGTGTGTGTGTGTGTGTGTGTGTGTGTGTGTGTGTGTGTGTGTGTGTGTGTGTGTGTGTGTGTTCATGCACGTTATCGTGTGCACTGGCTGCATGCACTCTTTGCTCGTGCATGAGTTTGTGATGTTTACACGTTCGCCATTGCATGCACGTGTGGTTCCATTGTTGTGTTTGTGTGTTGCAATGCATCCCACACGCAATGTCGTCCGGTCTGACAGCATGCAGTTATTGACTGTTGCTTTCCCATAATGCAGCTGTCAATCAATGAAATTGTCCCATGGAGGCCCTCTGAATGACACAAATGGTCTGGGGGTCCATTACGTAGCAAGAGAGAGATATATCATATAGGCAGCGTGGTCATCAATTGTAATCTATTTAAATCTAATCCAGTTCTAATCTCTAGTTAATTCATTTGGTAAGAAATGACTGTACTTTGGATCCTTAGCTAATGTCCAATGTCTTTATAACATAAATGATCTGGATAGACACACTTCCTCGGCTTAGAATTACGGTAGGAACCGCTAAAAATAACACTACCTTGCCGTCCTCTCCACCTGACTGAACACACTTTATTGGCTTAGAATTACGTCAACAATCGCTAAACACACTGCAAACTCACGGTCCTCTCTTACCGATTGACAGCCCCCCTCTGTTGGCTTAAAATAACTCACTGAACAGGCTACACGTTGTAAACAGCCGTGGCCCGCTTGCCTGGTCCTCCAGTAACGTTAGCAGTTAGCAGGGTTAGCATGGTGGCTACAAGGGACGGGCATTTAATGTCATTTTAACATTCATGTGCTCACATTGAATTATATAGAGTACCCATGTTGGTTACTCACAAAAACAATTGAGACACAGCCAGTAAAGTGATTCTGACTGGTCCTGGCTAACGCTGCCGTGCTAACCCTGCTAACGTTACAGGAGGACCAGGAAAGGGGGCCACAGCTGTTCAGCGGCCATAACCATAAATACTGTATGTCTGAAAATATACATAAATCTAACATATTATTAGCAAAGATGAATCGGCCTATTTGTGAAAAAAACAAACTAAAACTAACACTGATGATAGGCCTACTCTTACTAAGTAAGGTAGCCATTAGGTAGCTATCCACAGATACAGTTAAGCTTAAGGATACACTGTGCCTTCCACATACGTTTGAAATTAAAACATGATGTTTAAATAATATATAAATATCCATCCAACCATATTCATCCATCTGGCCCAGTTTACTTTGCAAATTTTTTTTTTTTATACAATATATGTAGTAGGGGGTCCCTGCTCTGTTTCTCTTTCAGCTAAGGGGTCCTCGGCCTCAAAAACGTTGAAGACCCATCATGTAATATATCAGCCCTCTGTGGATGTATCCCAGACATTTTTCATTTATAATGCATATAACGTTTTAAATACTATCCGAGCCAATCAGTCACTGCTGTGTTTGATAAACGAGAGCTACAGACCTGTGCCCTGCAGTACTCCATTATAGATCATCTCATTACTCTACAGGAGGGCCAAGTTTTCAACACTCCACAAATCAATCTGCAATTATGAGAATAAGTTGTTGTTTTTTTAGCAGCATTTAACTGAAGTAATCCGTGGCAGAAACCCTAATTAGAATCACTCATTTGTACCATGAATGCTGCTGTTTATCCCTGGTGTCTCAGTGCTTTGCCTTGTGTTTTCCCAGCTATGATTATAACTGCACTGCCTTCTGTTTTAATGGCTTAGTGCTCCCTTTTGCTTTGCTTTGAATTACACAATTAGTGTGTTTACTACTCACATCCTATATGGGTCGGCGGCGGGGAGAGCTAGTCTATACTTACAGTAATTAATGAGTGAACTGTGGTAATGAACTGAAGCTATTTGACCGCATTGAGCTCAGCTGATCTGGGTGTACGGGGCGTCAGCTGCACGTCTGAGCAGAGGAGTCTCCATGAAGTCTCCATGTTTGATGGGAGTCTCTCTGGAGGAAGCAGATGCTGTTTCACACAGTCTGGAAATAAGGATGTTACACTCTCACACTGTCACCGCTCTCATTACGGCGATGTGAATAATGTGTGTGTGTGTGTGTGTGTGTGTGTGTGTGTGTGTGTGTGTTTGTGTGCACGTGCATGCTTGTGTGTGTAAGGTTGCATGTGATTCTGAATCGTCGTGCTTTCGGTGCGTGAACAGCACATTTCTCCATGTATAGGAACAGCTAGAAGATGCTTGTTGCCTAGCAACCACCTCAATGCAGCCCAGTGCTACCTAGTTGTGTGTGTGTGTGTGTGTGTGTGTGTGTGTGTGTGTGTGTGTGTGTGTGTGTGTGTGTGTGTGTGTGTGTGTAGGCCAGGAAACAGAGAACATAGCACGCCTGTGGCCTGAGGTGTTGCAGCACATCATGAAATCAGTATTTTCCCAGAGTTCTGCTGCGGCAGGCAACACTATAGTGAAGTCATTCAGTATGTGTGTGATGTGTGTGTGCGTGTGTGTGTGTGTGTGTGTGTTGGATGTGTGCTCTGTGCGGTGTGGTGTGTGCATCTGCAGGACATACTGTGCATGCATGTGTGTGTGTTTAGTGCAACTATTTAGGTGGAGCCGTTTACTTTAAAGTTGGTATTTTATAGTGGTATTGCATATGAAGCCTGTACACAACCATCTATGTTGCTGGATTAGATCTCTTTACAGGACTGTGTGTGCGTGTGTACAATTCCAAGCATAGCTCCACCCAGCTTCAATCTGACTAGAGATCTATTTAGCCAGAAAACACCCGTGGTGATGTGGGTGTTAAGGCCTTTTAACAACAATATACTGCAGTTGTAGGCATCGATTCTGCACACAAAGAAATGCACTGAAGGGGGCGACCTCTAACTCAACCGGTAGAGCTTGCGCCCCATTTAGGTTAAGTCCTTGGCAGTGGTCTATGTTCAGATCCAGCACGCTGCCCTTTGCTGTGTGTTATTCCTGTCATTCTCCAGCTTCTCTATATTAAAAAGGGGAACAAATAGCCCTAAAAAAACACAAAAAACACAAAGTTTGGGGGAGTGGGTGTGTTGGGGAGGCACAGGGGTCTTGATTTTGTCTGAGTGCGGGCCCCACAGTGTCAGGCACAGGGATAGTCTGATGTTATGCTGAATGAGTTCCAGAATTCAGATCATACCAATCTCAGGCTACATTTAGATTGCTACGTTTTGGTTTAAAGTTAATGTTAGTTTAAAGATGCAGTAAGCCTTATTAAACTAACTTTCTGTCACTTTCTGCTGAAACTGACCCTATGTTCGAGTAGAACTACATGAAGCAGTTCATTTAAAACAGAATCCGGCTCATCTGGCACCGCCTACGTGCAAAAATCCACCGCTCCCTGTTCAGATGCACCAATCAGGGCCAGGGGGAGTGTCTAACTGCATGTCAATCACTGCTCATGCACACACATTCATTCTCCCTTGCTGGGGGAGGGGCTTAGGAGGCCTTTAGCGGAAAGGGGGAGGGACTGAGAAGTTGTTGATGTTCAAATTTTTTGGCTAAGTCCTGGATCCTCGCAATCCTACCTATGGCACCTTTAAATGGAGATTTGTTCTTTAACTGGAGCTAAAAACACGGAGATCGCTTTTGGCTAAAAACTCTTAAAAACCAAAACGTAGCAATGTAAATGTAGCCTAAAACTAGCTCCACCTTCCACAGTCTGTCAAAAGGTATGGACTTATAGGCCTTTAGCAGCATGGAGTTAACATTTGACACAGCTTTAACCACCGTAAAAAGTGGTGAGTTTCATGAAACACCTGTAAAGCACTGTAAAGTACTAGATATTCATTAATACCACTGTCACGTTAACACCACAGGATAAGACATTATATAGTCTTATACTGCATTTAAATCATATTACATTTCTACATCAAGCAACAAATCCCATGCCTTGGTGCTGAGCAGCATGGCCTGTTTCCATTTGAGCATTAGGTACTCGGATGGAAACAGCAACAGATGTGGAACTAACACCGAAATTACCCGCCTAATTCCCACGGCCACGCCATTCTTGGCCGGACTCGCACTTTGGCGGGACACTGAGTTCTAGTAGTGCTGCACATTTGATGCTCCAACCCACTTTTTAAGAACCTCTGCATGTTTTATGATAGTTAGCTCACATCTGTCATCGGAAATACAGTGGAACCTTTGACTGGCTTTAACCCATTGTAAACTGAGATGTTTGCATATTGGTTGGCTTTATTTATCGAGTCATACAAAAGAATCAAAAAGGAGAAGGTGTAGATATTATGTGAACAGTTTGTCACAGGTATGCTCTGTAATATCTGTGTTTTAATGGGTAAAACTCTAATTGTGAAGGATTACATTCAAATATGTGACTGTATGTTTGTCAGTATTTAAATCCTTAAATCCTTGTTTACATGATCCTGTTTAAATCGATCAAAAATAAAGACTGTGACGGCTGGAGCATGCATTCTTTTTGCAGCAGAAGGCTCCGGTCTTTTGTGTCATTACGTCGTACGCTCGTGATGACGTCATCACGTTAAGTGACGTTCGGTGCAAAACCCTGTGACACCATTTCTATTGCAGGTGAAAGTATCAAAACGCCTTGACACCCACACTCTCAAAAACAAAAACGATGTACGTAGTTCAAATCGATTATGGAGTGTTAAGACATGTTTTGTTCATGTTTCTACATTTAGAAATCTTTTGGATCAATATGTTTTGTGTGTTTATTTAGTAAAATGTGATGAAAACACGTCTGATTTTTGGAATTGTCTTTATTTATGACACACTTTCAATACTTTTAATTATTATTGGTTTATTGACTTGTATAACCTTTTTGCTTGGGTTGTACAGATTTCAGGGATATCAACCATTTAGAGATATTCCTAGAAATGAAATCACAATAAGCAAAAATACCAATGCTGGCGACGTAGATGTGACGTGAGCAACCTGTCTGAAAGTTGGAAGTCTTCTGGTAGCTGTGCCAAGAGAAATCTCAATCATTCCCAATCTTACAGAGACGGAGAGTGTAGGTGTATGTAAGGAGATAACATGGGCACAGGCTAATTATTGCTAACTAAAATGCTAGTTAACATTAGTAATTAAACCTAAACAGCTAATGTAAGTCGAAACTGCCTGCAAGCTTCTCCTGTACTGTACGGTAATTCCTCTACTATGCGACAGAAAGTCGCGTGGTTATGACACAATCATTAATCATTAGTTTTTAGAAAAACGTCTGCTACGGAGCCATAACGTGAGGTACAAGTTAATGGAGCCTTTTATACATTGTCGTGTTTCTTTAGAATTAAACAATGGACAAATAGAGTCTTTAAATGCTTCAGATGTAAAGTTATTCACTGTCAAAATGGCGCCAAAATGAATTGCAGTCAATGGAATGCTAACGGCAGGTGATGGCTTGATAGCAACAAAATGGCTCCATCGGAGCTATGCTATGTGGAGGATGGCTTACCCCCTTGGTTTGACTCCATAACGTCATGAGACCCACGAATATAGGAAAACAAGCACACACACGCACAGGCACACGCACACGCACACGCACACGCACACGCAGTTCATCTCTCCAGTAGTATTTATATACGCAGATAAATTATTAATGCAAATTATGTATACTGAGATATCAGAGTGACGTACTTGTTCACAAATCACTGTAATGTTTGTGTATTTGGTTTGGCTGTGGAGTGCCCTGTCACTGTGTGTGTACACATTAATGACGCAGCACTTTGTGTGAATGTGTGCAGGCTGATTTACCGAGTGTGTACATCTGGCAGGCAGTGGACAATGTTGGCAGAGCCTTTTATGATGTCAGCAAATGACGAGGGAAGTCACGAGTGCATCGAGGTCAAGCAAAACAAGTATTCAACGCGCGCTCGCGCACAAACACACACACACACACACACACACACACACACACACACACACACACACACACACAGGCATGAAGGAGAGAGATGGCTTTCTATATCTTAACTGGATCTAAATTAGCTGACTGTGTTCACATCTGTGTGTAACTTGAAGTGGGAGGGGTTATTTCGATGCCCAGGGCACAAAGATCATCACCTCTCCTTATAATTGGTTGAACTGCTTATCAGTCAAAACAACCACCTTATCACCATATACACAGGGTGTTATTTGTCTGAAAAAAAAGCAGAGGGGGGGGGTGTTTTCTGATCATGCGCAACAAAACAAAACATGCAGGAATTAAATCCCCCCCTAGCATTGATCGCTTTGAGGGCGGGATTTACATTTTGTCCCCACCGGTGATACAAATAGTTCAGCAGAGGCAGGGATATATAGACCAGAAAAAGGGGAAATCCCACGCATCCCCCTCCGGCAAACCGCACCCTGCATGAACAGTAAGAACGGATACCCAAACAACTACCAACCAGTTAAAGTCAATACCAAAGAAATCAGTGGAAAATATAAAGATATATGGGGTTTCACCAAACCTATTGTACAGGCAGGCTACACACACTCACATGCCAACCACATGCTAATAGTGCATGCTCAAATTGGTTCATTTAGATCTAGTTAAAACAGGGATAGGCTTATTATCGGCCCTGGCCGATTATCGGGACGTTTTTTGGGCAGTTTGCGGATTATCTGTATCAGCGTTTTATTTTCCTGATAGCCGATAAAGTTAATTCATTAAAAAGTGCGCCCCTTTGGCTCGGCTCTCGACCCCTAATTTAAAACAACAAAGCAATGCAACTGACCTTAATAATGCAGGCTAAGTACATGAAGACCTGCTACAATGCCTGCCAATGTAATGTAGGTGTCCTGATTGGAGGAACAGAGAGGGAAAACGGTTGCATGAGAGAGAAAAGAAATGCTATGACCTTTCTCATTTGCGAACTAAAGGCAAGAATGGCAGGAGGAGAAAGAAGGAAATAAAAGTAAGCGGTGGAGAGGTGAAGGAAATAGTCAGAGGAGGGGAAAAGGGGACAGATCAATCAGGGCCAAGACAACAGGTCTACTTTCAGAGAGCACTCCAGACTCCAGTGCAGTATTTTCCATCCTAACTGCCAGGGAAAGAGAGGGAGAGAGGAAGGGAAAAGACATTTGGAGAGACAGGAAAAAGACATAAAAAGCTAAGGCTATACTCTTACGGGGCTAAGGAATCTACCTTTTCTGTCCTTTCATTTTATTTCCTTCCATTTCCACTCTTTAAAAGTCAATGTATACCATGTGATGGAACCAAATAAACTGCCTTGGTTAAAAATCGGTCTTCCCCAGGATAGATATTATGTAACAGCACAGCATATTAAGGAAAGCAGTGACACTGTTCTCTTTTCCTCTCCCATGAGGATAAAATCAGCCCATTTTTGCCATGGGTAAGAAAACAGAGAATCAGCAGACTGAAAATAATCCCTCTGTAAAAACATCTCCCCTTTTACCTTCACTGCCTCTGTCTCATATTTGGAATATGGATATATTTAACCTTTTCTAACATGCACGCTTGCATAGACGCTACAATTTAAAACTCAGCATGTCTTTCAGCTCTCCATGACCTTTGACCTTTACTAACATGTTAAAGGTGCAGTAGGTAAGACTTACAAATCATATTTGCTGAAACTGACCCTATGTTCCAGTAGAACTCCTCTGGCACCACCTACAGCCTGTAGTGCGATTTACAAAAATCCACCGCTCCCTGTTCAGATGCACCAATCAGGGCCAAGGGGGGGTGTCTAACTGCGTGTCAATCACTGCTCATGCACACGCATTAATTCTCCCTTGTGGGGGGAGGGGCTTAGGAGACTGTTTTGGGCTTTAGCAGAAAGGGGAGAGGGACTGAGAAGTTGTTGATGTTCAAATTTTTTGGCTAAGTCCTGGATCTTCGCAATCCTACCTACAGCACCTTTAACAGGGAGCGATTGATACCCAATCAGGGCGGACTGGGAGTGTTATGTAGGCATGGGCCGGTATGAGATTCTGCCGGTAACCTTCAGCAAAAATATCACGGTTTCACAGTATTAAGTTATTGCAATAACAGCTATGAATGTAATATTTTTGAAATGTCTGGGTAAGAAACAACAACTTTTTTTTCTCCATTGAACACAATGTATTTTATTGTTAAACACACTGCACATTGGCAGGCAGAGGGATTTCTAAACTGCACTTTCTGTCCTTGAATGCTCATAAAAAACAGCTCGTACCGCAGGAATGGTATGACGGAAAATGTTACTGGTTTTGAAACGGTGACTTTTTCAAACCACGATATACCTTGAAACCGAGAACCGGCCCATGCCTAATGTTAACTAAAATGTCACTAATGTTAAGAGCCTTAGTGAAACAGGAACTGTTCCAGAAGTAAGAAAACCTAATTTGCAAATTTGTAATAATGCAAATGACTAAACATCCAGCCAGGAACTTAAGCTTACTCAACAGGATGTCATGCAGTTTGTTTAATTTGTCTAGACAAGGATGACCATTTTTAGCCACGCTGGCAGCCTGGCTCTTGGGATGGCAATGGTCTGTTGGTCGGTCATTCATGTTGCCCTCAGGAGGAACTGTAATAACTAAATAAAGAACCTTGGACCTGTAGACTTTTGTTTAAAGGAGACATACTGTATCATCCTCATTTTCAGGTTCAAACTCGTATTTTGGGGTTCTACTAGAACATTAGAACTTTAAGTTTAAAAAACACTTCTTTTTTTTCTTGAATCTTATTTCACAGTTTACCCACATGTATGTACACAAGCACTTAACAAGTGAGTTTTCCATGATATTTCTCCTTTAAATAACAACATTGTTGTTGTGTTCTGAACTTCCTGTTTTTAGTGGCCTTTAGCAACTAAATCAGACAGGCTGTAATAACAGCAGGACCAAAGTGCATTCTTTTTTTTTTGTAGATTTCAGCAAGAGTTTGGAAAATGAAATTAGAAGAGAGTATTGGTGGTTGAAGAAGAAACAAAGTTATGATGATGGGCTGGTAAAGTCTGGCTTTTTATACGCTAAGAAATAAATCACCATGTCGCAAATCTTTCAACGTCTAAGTGCAAAAGATGCTGTAGGTAGTAGATGCTCATTTATCTTACATTATGGATAGTAAACCTCAGGAGCACATTATATTAGACCAATAAAGAAATGCTGAATTAGATATTGCATTGAGTTTCAAGCTCTCTGGACTTTGACTTAGAGCTGGGCAATATATCGATATTATTTCGATATCGTGATATGAAACTAGATATTGTCTATCCATCTAGATTTTGGATATCGTAATATGGCATAAGTGTTGTCTTTTCGTGGTTTTAAAGGCTGCATTACAGTAAAGTGATGTACCAGACTGTTCTAGCTGTTCTATTTTTTGCCTTTACCCACTTAGTTATTATATCCATATATTACTGATGATTATTCATCAAAAATCTCATTGTGGAAATATTTTGTGAAAGCACCAATAGTCAACACTACAATATCGTCGCGGTATCGATATCGAGGTATTTGGTCAAAAATATCGTGATATTTGATTTTCTCCATATCGCCCAGCCCTACTTTGACTCTCTATTGTAGTTTGAAAAAAAGAAAGATATCTTAACCCAAGGTCCATTCTCTAGCTTTTTCTGGAACTTTCACCACATTTCAATGTCAACACCCGAGCAAAGCCTATCCTCTGGGGAAGACAGTGAGATGTGGTTGAAAGCTCCAGAAGTAGGCTAGTAAATAGACCTTTTTTTTTGTCAAATCGACCATGATGCTTTATACATTCCTTACCCTTATTTAACTATATATATATATATATATATATATAAATGTAATTTTATTTTATATATATATAAAAATATATTTTTATATTCCATGATATTCAAAACATTTCATATCGAACGTATTGCATGTTTCAACATACTTGTGTCGGTTGCTGTTATTATTTTATTCCATCCTGAAGCCCAAATCGATAATTTGCTGTATTTGATCTAGCTCAGTCTTAACCCTCTGCTTTCAGTCTGTATATATTTTTTGCTTTATTTTATCACCGAAGGCAGTATGCTAACATCCTGACTTACACACACAGAGAAAAGCCTTTCGAAATCCCCTAGGGTTTAACCATTTTAATTGACTTTATGAGAACACATTTTTAGTTCTAAGTTTTTTAAAGATTGCTCGCCTCCAGCATTTTCAGAGAAGCTTTGCTTCTGTGGGAAAGTTTGTTTTCAGAGTTCCACAAAACAATTAGAAGCCAAAATGAATATTGACATGTATGGATGTCAACTGGTGAAGCTTTTTGTATTGGACTGTACTTTATCATTTTCATATATTTCATTTTACGCTGCAGATACTGTCCCTGCTGCAGGCAGGTCTAGGCTGGTAGAAGACTAGAAATACATATGGGTGCTGTCAGATGCTTTGACAGTGACTCCAATAGGCTTGCGGTCAGTGCCGTGTTCAACATTACTGCAGCTGTGTATGAAGTAGAAAGGGAGAGACAAATGGTTTATGTGCGTTTCTGAACGTGTGTGTACTCTTTATCAGTGCATTTAAGCGCGTGTGTCATTTTTTTATTTGGACATGAATGTATTTATGAGTTCCCACAGTATCTGTGTGTGTGGTTGTGTGTTTGTGTGTGTCTATCCAATGTGGCTGCTGCTATGTGTGTTAAGTGTTGGTGTGTGTTTCTCAGCTGGCTGGCTTCATCATAACCATGGTTTCACTGTTTGTTATGACTGTCTGCTACAATGTTGCCGTCCAGCATCTCCGAGCACACACACACACACACACACACACACGCACACACACATATATATACACGGGCATGGACACATGCAATAGCAAAACTTTAACTAGGTATTTATCACCTAGTTTGCCTTATAAACCAGGTGTGTGTGTGTGTGTGTGTGTCTGTCTGTTGAGTGATCAACATATTTACTTTCCCCTGAACACAGGACTGTTTGTTGGTTTGAACGAAAGAACGGCTGCTCATACAGCATAACTGTAATATTGCATGTTGCAGCATAAGTGCCCTTACTCACCATCCTGCTTATGTAGTCGCTGTCTGAAAGAAACATTACATTATTAATAATGAATGACCAATCGTGTGTTACTTATTACTGTGATTTTAGACTCCAATAAATCGTTTCTTTATTTTTATGTTTTCTACACGGACCATCAACTGGTGAGGATGCTGACTTTTTGCCTAGACATGTAGCTTTAGCCTCAGTCTGTTAGCATGATATCATGTATGTAGCCATCAAGTGCATATTTAAGACCCTTTCACATGGCTCTCATTTTGAAATGAGTCAGCTGGAAAAATGAAAAAGTCAGCAGGAAGCAGTGTTTTCAACCAACTAATAGAGCTAATGTTAGCTTAAATAGCTTGCTAGCTAGAGTTGACACCACTTCGCAACAGTTGTCATTGCATCCGCAGCTAAAGAGGACATACCTGCTTTTGTCTACGTCTGTCTACAATCAAGGACCCATTGTTGAATTTTAATGGTCAATCTGTTATATTGTAAACTGCATATATTACTGTATGTGTTGTGCGAGAACGGAAAGCTTGTAGGTGTAGCAACAGTTAGCTTCGCATAAAAAGCTCCATTACCTTGTACCTCACGTTATGGCTCCGTAGCAGACTTTTTTGTAAAAACAGGCTAACGATTGTGTCATAACCACGCGACTTTCTGTCGCATAGTAGAGAAATTACAGTACAGGAGAAGCTCGCAGGCAGTTTCGACTTACATTAGCTGTTTAAGTTTAATTACTAATGTTAACTAGAATTTTAGTTAGCAATAATTAGCCTGTGCCTATGTAATCTCCTTACATATACCTACGCTCTCCGTCTCTGGAAAAATTGGGAATGATTGAGATTTCTCTTGGCACAGCTACCAGAAGACTTGCAACTTTCAGACAGGTTGCTCACGTCACATCTACGTCGTCTCTCAGTTGGAGGCTGCGCAGTAACGCTCAGCGCTCACCAGAAAAGTGCTTCTAATATCCTTCACTGGTCTCCGTCCAGAGCAACGGGATCTGTTGGTCCATTTCTTTAACTGTCTATGAGTCAAACGGTCATGGTTATCTGCCGCGGGACAGATGTGGAATCCTGTGGATTTTTTTTGGAGAGAAGCCAGTCATTGTATGGTGCTTAGCGGTGATACACAAAATCTTAAAATTTGTTTCGTCCTTGTCTCTCATTTGTTTTGTTTCAAGGCAGTTTCTCTGACCTCTTTGAACTTTTCTTCCTGTTGACAGCAACCTCACCATGCCTTTGTATTACAGCAAGGCATGTTAGTGGATGCACATCAGGTCCCACGCTGTTATACCTCTCTCACAGCAAGCACACAAACACGCAGGATGTAGATAGCGCCTATAAAAGTTCAGTGTGTGTGTGTGTGTGAGAGAGAGAGAGAGAGAGAGAGAGAGAGAGAGAGAGAGAGAGAGAGAGAGAGAGAGAGAGTATCCCTGCATTTAGCAGCCAGAAATAGGAAATCAATGTTCCTGGGAGCTGGGAGCTGTCTCCTCTACAATAGAGGGACTGTCCTGTTTCCTGTGCCCTGGAGGGTGTGTGTGTGTGTGTGTGTGTGTGTGTGTGTGTATGTGTGTGTGTTTTTGTGGAAAGAGTGAAAGAAAGAGTACAGATTCATCTTGGCTGTGGCTCCGTTCTGGATCATCAGCTGACGTTAGACATAGAAACAAAGGGCAAAATATGGAAAAATAATGTGGGTGAAAGTAAAAGAAGGTTGTTCTCTGACTTATTCTTGTAAATAAGTTACTCTAGAAGCTGTATGTAGGGACTAATAAGCATGAGTCATTAGTTTTTGTCTGATCAGCAGTGTCAGATCCACCCTGCCGTTAGTTTCCTCACCTGTGACATTGCTCTGGCAGCGAGCCGTTCAACAGCTTGCCTGCTGAGCTGTGATGGAGAGAGTGACTGACTGAATCCGTGACATCATCACTGTGAGACAGAAAGCAAACTGATCCTTATCCCCCTACACTAGCAGTGACATTGGCTGTTTTGGCTGCGACGAGTCAAACCATGCTGTGCTGATTAGCGTTTCCATTACCAGTTTAAATGTGCTCAATCCCGCCTGAGATGGACCATCTCCAGAGTCGAGCCATAGTGCCCTTAGTCTGTATTGACAACTTTTCATTTCCGGAAATTCCGCTGGATGTCCCTCATTTCGGCCAGATGATTGTTACTTGGGGTGCACGATTCAGAAAATGTCACGATTCGATAAAGATTTTTAGGCTCAAGATTCGATTCAAAAATTGATTTTCGATTCAAAAGCAATTCTCGATTCAAAAAACGATTTACAGTATGTAAATGTAGTTAATTTTCCCATGTGATTGCAGTAGACATTTTTTTTAGATTTAATTCAAGTATAAAAAAACTGTTAATAAAAAGAGCTTTTCGTTCAGAGTTCGTTGGGAGTTTAGAGCATTGCGTTGGTTGACTGACATGTTAGGTACTTTAGGTTGTTGTTCGTCCTCGTCTTTAATGTTAATCTCCGGGTGTTGCCGTACCATGTGAGTTCTCAAGTTTGTGGTGTTTCCAAAATACTTAACTTTCGCTTTGCAAAGCCTGCATATACTGTAGCATGATTCCTATCAAGTTCTGTCTTCCCCTCGAGGTTATAAAAGACAATAAATGTGCCCAAACTCTCGCCTTCGAAGACGATGGAGCAGGTTGAATAATTCTTTCTGTGAGGTTTGCCATCGTTTGCGCAGACTAAACTACTTCTGCTGCACTCGTTCTTCTTTCGATTATAACAAGTGCCCAGGCGTCAGTGTGAATTTGACAATTTCAGGACAAAATGTACACGCCATTACAAAATGAAAAAAAAGAAAAAAAAATATGAATTGATTTTTGGAATTCTATGAATCGATTTTGAATTTGTAGCGCTTTAATCACGATACGAACGTTTTGCACACCCCTAATTGTTACCTTTGGCTTTCTTTATGTTGGCATTTTAAACTCCGGTGGATTTATGATGAACCTCCTAACCTTAACCCTACCAAGCCCACCAACAATGATATTACTATTTTGTCCCACCCCTACTCAGAAGGCCACAACATTAGGCCAAAGTGATGCACTGAAGTAACTAAACTGTTGTATGCAACACTTTCACTTTAACTTACATAGCTTTTTAGCACTTTGTTTGATAGCTTCAATGACATATAGCTAATTCTGTCTGCTATTTTGCTAATTTTGCACGCTATATCATTTAAAAAATGGTTACACATATCCAGTAAGCTAGTTGCACATTTTGGATGTTTTTATGATATGTATATGGGTAGGTTTTGATTGAATGAAGTGAATTCTGCATTCACACTACCTCACTCCACGCGTAACCACACAAAGTAGCAGGCATGCTCTGAATAATGTAAATATTCATAATGAGAGACAGATATTATCACCGTGGGGGCCTGAACTCCAGGAAAGGGCATTCTTTCCTAGGCGAGGAAATATGAAAACAATATGACCCATAATAAATGAAATGTTTTATTCTGGGTGAAATAAATAAGGGAGAAGTGAAAAATGCTTCTTTTTTCAGCTTGAAGATTGAATAAAAAAAATACTCGTCCCATATAGCACAATGATGCTGTAAACATAAACATTAAATATAACACTTATATTGCTGTGTTGTATCATAAAAAGGCATCGACCGGCTATTAATATCACTTACATGCTGCAAAAATCCATTAATGTTCCACTTTATTTGTGTTTCAGAGCTCCTCGGATCTGCAAAGAAAGTGAATGTCAACTTCCAGGATACAGATGGGTGAGTCATCTCCCTTACTCCTCCCTCCATGTACATCTCATCTGTCTCTCCGCTCGTTTTCTCCCCCCTTACTCTCTCCATTATTACACTCCTTATTCTGCCATTCCCACTCACTCCCCTCCTCCTTTTAAAAAAAAAAAAAAGTTTTATTGTTTTTTTGCGAGAATCACAACAAACCCCCTTCGCCCTTATTACAGAATATAGATCAAAATAAAATATGTAATACATATTTTGTAACATATAAACATATTGACCAGGAATAAAAGCAGACACATATTTACTGATTAATAATTGAAATAATAATATAATAAAGTACACAAATTGAAGAAAAGAAATAAACCTGGTAACGCTGGCTGCTAAAGAGCGTCTTGTCTGTGAGAGGTGCCTCAAGGTTTCCATTGTTAACAAATGTCAAGAGTGTCTGCCCCTTTTTAACATCCATCCTCTCCCACTCTTCCCCATGGTCCCGTTCATATAAACGCTGTGATACCGTGACAGTGTTAGTTGTGCTCCTGTAGTATTCAAAGTGGAAGGATTAGCCCAGATACCACCACCCAGCTAAAGTTCTGACTAGAATGACGTGTTTATGTGTGTGTGACAAAGACAGAGAATTAAGTAGAGAGGATTGTTCCTGACTTACTGCTTCAAACAGACAAAATGTCAAATGGAGATTTGTGGTCCTCAGCCTGGTTTTTTTTGTGTGTGTGTGTGTGTGTGTGTGTGACAGAGAGCATTTAGAGATACAGACAGAGCTATTCTCTCCCCTTAAGGTTTGAGACCCTGCACACAAACTTGCCCACTAATTGCAGACAGAGTATAGCCTGGGAAAACCCTGACAAACTTCCGGCAAATTTGAGATTTGCTCTGCAAGTCAGTCTGGCCAATGTAGCCCATTTCCAATTTTTCCAAATCGAGGCACCAATCATAACCGTTGAGGCGGGCTTTTCACGATGACGATTGCGCAGCGACGGAAAGCAGCTTTTTGTTTATATTCAACGTGACAGCCACCGACGCGCAGCAACCCGTTGGTCGAAGGACTATCCAACTGCGCCCAGAGGCATTTGAGTGGCGTCCATTGGTGACACCCCTTTGGAAATGGGCTGTGGAGGAACCTTGCCAAGACCCACTCTCAGTTACAACTGAGAAGGGTCTGGTGTCAACCAGGCTAGACAGAATGGGAAGCAGAAACACAACAGGTTCACCTTGTCAAATCATTTCTGAGAATATACAGTATAGTCTGCTGCAATACGTGTGACAAATAAAAGGTTTCACAAAATATTTTTTAGATAAATAATCAATCAATCAATCAATCAATCAATAGTCATCAGTAATGTGGTAAACAGTTTTAAGTGAAATCATAGAGAGAAAAGAATTCCAGCTATATACGTACTGACTATGTTTACATGCATGCAGAAAAATAACATTGTGCAAATCTAACATGACAATTGAAAGGGCTCCCTTGAAAATTAAAACTCAAAATTTGTGAACATGATCATGATCAACACCAAGATAGTTTCACAATAAAAAAACAAATCTGCAATTCTTCAAATGATATACCCTTAAAATGTTTCACAACGGATTTTCTGAGAAAATTGAGTTAGTATATGCTTGTTATTATCTTTTTAGGCAACGTAATTGTGTGTCACGATATATGATTTCACTACAATATGATTAGATTGAAAGATTGAATTACATTATTACATATTGAATTATTGTCCAGCTCAAGGGACAGGACAGGGGAGAGAGAGGGGGGACGGCATGCAGTAAAGGGCCGCAAGTCGGAATCGAACCTGCGGCCGTTGCTGTAAGGAGCGCACGCCCCACCAGGTGGGCAACCCGGGCACCCCTCCATAGTCATATCTTAACCAAAGAAAGTAATGGTCGCAGTTTGAAATCTGTACATCTGTTACGTTACTTAACTTCTGGTTATGCACGTGACGCAGAATGTGACGCAGAACGTGACTTTGTTCCGTTTGTTACGTGAAGTTGAAAAAAAAATAATCACTGTATACTTTTATTTTCAAACAGAACAGGAACCACGGTCTCCTTGATTGAAGTCCTGTATCTTATTTCCACCCCCCCAACATGCCTCATTACCTTGACTTTGTTACGTGCGGCTTGTCACTATAAATCTAAATGTGAGTTGTAATTGCTGCTTGAACAAGCGATTTATGGGGGGCGTTTCTTCGGGGGAGGACAGTCTCTTGCTGCTGTGATGTTTGAGTTGCACTACAACTCTGTTGCACCTCTCAGCCCTGGAGAAACCAAAGTCAGGAACTAAACAAAAAGCATTCTTTTGGAGCATTCCTGTTTGCGTTTCAACCGCATCGGATAATAAAAAAACTAGACCGACAGTGGATTAAAAAAAAAAAAACATGACGTGTTTGAAATGCAGTTTATATGCTGTACGTGAAGAGCTAATGGCACAGAGTCATCATGTTATTCTTTGTAGTCACGGCTGCCTAACTCTGATGTTTGAGTTTGATTTGATAAGCAAATGAAAAAGAGACATGCGTTTGATGGTTATTTATCTCTATTATCAAAGTTTAATTTCCCCACTGCTCTTGACCTGTTTGCACCTGTTTGTAATGTCCACCCCTCGCCCATATTGATAATAGTCGCATCCCAGTGCTTCCTTATTTTGTGAACAAGGCGGTACACACGTTGCAGTTGATGCGGTCTCTGTGGTTACCCGATCAGTGATGTTCAACAAACTTCCTACAGCCCATAAAGATATACACCTGGGACTATATTTGGTCCCTGGTTCCTGCGGTGGAAACCCAGGCTTTGTTCCAGAGTTTCTCAAAAGTTTCTTGTCCCCTGGGGAAGTTCCTGCGCTTCCCGTGTTCTCAGTCTCCTCATGTTCAAGCGCAGCATCTTCAAACAGTCTGTTCTTATGAGCCACATATCCACTGTAGTTTACAGCTGCTTTGCCAGTTTACTTTACCCACTGTACTGTCCTGAAAAAAGTAGAATCGCTCTAGTCTCAAAACATCTACGTCTAAAGCCCCTGACACACCAACCCAACGGCTGACCGTCGGCAGAAAAGGCAGTCGGCTCCCCGAGGTCCAAAAAGTGCCTCGGAACACACCGAAGCGACGCCGTCTTGAGCGTATGTTATGCATGTGCGCGAGACGTAATACAAAAAAAATGAAAACCGGAAATGACAACGCGTCACGTGGGTCTGGCTTCTCCAGCCGATAGGAATGGCGGCTTGTTCGAAATATACGATCTCGTATTTAACGAAAATAGTTCACTGAAACGTGTTTCTGAAAACATTTTAAGCGAGAAATAGGCCATGCAGTTCCTGAATCTGTCTTCATTTCAGATTGACAAAGGTCAGTTTAAAAGATTTTCGTCAGATTTTGAGAGGCGTTCGTCACTCGTCCCGCTCGTTATTTCCAGGTGAGTCCGACTGCCCGCCCTCCGACCCAGCAGTGCAGGTCAGCCAAAATGAAGGCACGGAACACACCGAACAGACTGGAGTCACTGACCTCGCCAGACTGTCCGACGGCCGATTATCGGGTTGCTGTGTCAGGGCCATTAGGACTACAGTTGAAAATGTGCTGGCTGGCTAACACTGGCACATTTACAGAAATGTTGGTTAATGTGCGTTGTCCTTATAAATAAATACATAAAATGAAATGAAGGAAAATTCCTTTACCCACTTTAAAGATTTTGGCTGGAATTTGACATAAACAAACAAAATATTAATTTTAAGTCTGTATCATTGCAGCTCTTCCATGTGCTGGTGTTGGCCCCCTTACTTTTTCCATCCATGATAAACGCCTGTCTGCACAGTGCAGCAGGAAACAACACACGGTAGAAATGCTAATTGCTCCAACCGTGATTCACCACAGCGTCAGCCCTTGTAAGAGTCATCAAATTTGAGCCCAAAGACTGCAAACCGTGCTAAATGAAGTGGTTTCTGTAAAGATCAAGATCAAAAGCCATCCTCTCAGTGCTGCTTTGCCACTCTAAGTGAAACTGAACAGTGTAATCTAATTAGTGTGTTTACTCTTATTGCCTCTTTGCCCCTAAATTCCTCCCACAGTATTAAGTGCTCCTTATTGGCTGATGCCAAAATGGCTGTGTGTGAATAAGTCATAAATAAGTGCATGGATCAAGTTAAATTTTTTTGGTTTAATGCTGAGCGCACATGGCTAATGAGTCTGCACAATTAATTTTAGATTTGTTTACTCTTCTTGGCATTCGCTCGGGAGACTCGTAATGAACTCACTTTGTTAAAAAAAAAGCTCTTAATTGGCATCTTTTATCACAGACTTTCCTCATCTGGTGTGTGTGTGTTGTGGGTGTGCGCGTGTGGAAAACAGATTTTCCTAAGTGGTGTCAATCAGCTGGTGTTTGCACGTCATAAAAAAAACAAAAAACAGCAGGAATCCAACCAATGCTGGTCAGCGTTATTTTATGTTTTTCGGTCTATTAGAAAAACAGAGTAGCAGCAAAGTGGAGACAGTGATGTAGAAATGAGCAGATAGAGAGGGTCTGTCACATATACAGTGGCTTGCATAAGTTTACACACCCATGCTAAAGTTGACTAAAAAGAGGAATAAAAAACATCTTTTTGGAAATTGATCTTAATGCCTGAATTAAAAAAATGAGGAAAATACAACCTTTAAGGACACCAATTTTCAGTGTGCATGAATAAGGTATCGTACATAAATAAATGTTCTTCCTTAAAATACAGGGGGCATAAGTATACACACCCCTATCTTAAATTCCCATAGAGGCAGGCAGATTTTTATTTTTAAAGGCCAGTTATTTCATGGATCCAGGATACTATGCATCCTGATAAAGTTCCCTTGGCCTTTGGAATTAAAATAGCCCCACATCATCACATACCCTTCACCATACCTAGAGATTGGCATGGGGTACTTTCCACAAAATCATCTCTCAATGCAAATCAAACCAGCTATTAGGCTAACTGAAATAAAACCATGCCAATCTCTAGGTATGGTGAAGGGTATGTGATGATGACCAACTACAGCAGTCTTTCGCCAACTCTAACTCACTCTCAATTAGAGGTGTGAATCTTCACTGATCTCCCCATTCGATTAGATTACGATTACCATGTCAGCGATTCAATTTGATTCGATATCTCGATGCGTCAAATACATTTTTACTATTAAATAGGATATTTAATTCATAGCTTTTCAAGCTTCAAAAACAAAACATTCTGCAGTGCTCTAATAAATTGGATACATAAAACTACAGCACTGAGCACATGGCCCTTCCTGAATGTGCAAAACATAACAGAATATGTAAACAGAAAGGTTGTTAGGCATACTTTAAATTGTAAACAGAAATAAACGATTATGGCCCGGCCGATTATCGATGCAGCATTGTCCATGTCCACGATTCAATGCATCGATTATTTGATTAATTTCAACACCTTTACTCTCAATACCTCCAAAACTTAAGTCATGTGAGTTTATCCTAAGGGTACTACGCCTTCTCCCGCCGTTAACATTACCACCTGCAAGGGGGCTATCCTTGAACAAGTCACTGCATATAAATACTTGGGCATCTGGTTGGAAACTTCACTTTCTTTCTCCATCCACATATCAAAGCTGCAATCTAAGGTCAAGGCCAAACTCGGTTTCCCTTACAGAAACCGCTCCACTTTCACCAATTCTACCCATGTTAGATTATGGTGACACTATATACAGGGTTCCTTGCAAGACATTGATATTCATCTGTCAACTGGCCCTCCCTTCACATTCGCCGTAAGTTTCACTGGTTCACTTTCATTTACAAGACCCGTCTTGGCCGATCACCTCCTGACTTAGGTCACCTGCTGCAGCCAGAGTCTGTCACATACAATACCTGGTCCTCACTTCATCTTCAATTAAGCATTCCCAAAACCAACTCTGCCTCTGGTCTCGCATCTTTTCAATCTGCTGCTGCTCGCGACTGGAATGCTCTGCAAAAGATTCTCAAACTGGACAAACTAATTTCCATTTCATCCTTCAAAATTATCATATCGTCCTTGTTCACAGACATATGCAGTTACTTCTCTACATAATAATTTCCAGCTAAATATTTGAATGGTTTCTCTTACTCATCCATGTACCTGTGCACTTATCTCGTTATAAGTGTTTACTGTTTTCTGTGTAGTATTTCAATTTGTATTTTATGTCATTTTTAAACTGTATGCATTTCTAATGTATGGGGCTATGCCACTTGTCAAGCCGCCATTGTAAATAAGTCTTAATGTCTTAATGCCTGTAAAAACAAAGGTGAAATAAAATGAAGTGAGTCATCTTTACACTTACAAAATAGTTTGTTGACAATATGGCCGTGAGGTCTTAGAATAGATTTAGAATAGATTGTCACCTTGTTAAGTGAATGCTAAATGAACACTTGCCTGCATTAACACACCTCCAGGGCATTTTTTACACTGATGTCAGAGCCAGAGATATTGTCTTCTAACAGAAAATGCACAACTCCTTCTTAGATGATCTGGGATCAGTGGAATTGTTTGTGTTTGTGTGTGCCTTTGTTTGTGTGTGTGTGTGTGTGTTTTATGGCCAGATAAAAACCTGGACACACAGACACACCAGCAGAGTGACAGGCACTGATTAGCAAAGAACAAAGACACAAGACAAGACAACATGATATATGAGCCAGGATAGTGTGGACACATACTGTATGCACACAGGAGAGGACACAGCAA
Organism: Perca flavescens; assembly: GCF_004354835.1. Lineage (NCBI taxonomy): Eukaryota > Metazoa > Chordata > Actinopteri > Perciformes > Percidae > Perca > Perca flavescens. The sequence goes on along the minus strand of NC_041345.1, from coordinate 24,210,299 downwards.
CAGAAGGGACAGAAGAGCAGTAGTCATTGTCTTCTTTCCTTCCCTGTCCAGTGTGCAATTGTTGGAGCGGTGGGTCTTGGGAAGGCACAGGAGGCATAAAAGTCCCTCATTACTGAAAATGGGTCAAGCTGTGTGTGTGTGTGTGTGTGTGTGTGTGTGTGTGGGCCTGCATGCGCCTGCATGCGACAGTTGAAGAAGACCAGTGTAAAGCTTGTTTAAGGGGTGATTGTGCAGCAATAAAACGGCATGAAGTGATTATGTGTTTGTTTGTGTGTGTGTGTGTGTGTGTGTGTGTGTGTGTGTGTGTGTGTGTGTGTGTGTGTGTGTGTGTGTGTGTGTGTGTGTGTGTGTGTGTGTGTGCGCGTGTGCGCCTGCATGCGACAGTTGAAGAAGACCAGTGTAAAGCTTGTTTAAGGGGGTGATTGTGCAGCAATAAAACGGCATAAAATGAATGTGTGTGTGTGTGTGTGTGTGTGTGTGTGTGTGTGTGTGTGTGTGTGTGTGTGTGTGTGTGTGTGTGTGTGTGTGTGTGTGTGTGTGTGTGTGTGTGTGTGTGTGTGTGTGTGTGTGTGTGTGTATGCGCGCGCGTGCTAAAAATTTATCAAGCTAGTCGGAGATATCTATGCAAGACATGCAGACTTCAAGAGGATCATAAGAGAGACAGAGATGAGTAACAGAGATAAACAAACAGACGCAGCTGGTGAGAGGAATTGGAAAAAAGCAAGATAAGAAACAGAGTTTGGTTTCTGATATGGAGATACATAAGATGGTGGTGCAGAGACAGTAGTGCAGTGAGGTTTTAGTAAGTTTGGGTTTACTGTGGCTTGCCATGCTTACACTTGACCTTAAAACATACAATTTTTCTTCATTGAGTGCTTTTACTTTTAATACTTCAAGTATATTTTCCTGATGATAATTACATACTTTTGCTTCAGTAACATTTTCAATGCAGGACTTTTACTTGTAACAGAGTATGTTTACAGTTTGGTATTAGTACTTTTACTTAAAGGTCCTATGACATGCTGCTTTTTGGATGCTTTTATATAGACCTTAGTGGTCCCCTAATACTGTATCTGAAGTCTCTTTCACGAAATTCAGCCTTGGTGCAGAATTACAGCCACTAGAGCCAGTCCCACAATGAGCTTTCCTTAGGATGTGCCGTTTCTGTGTCTGTAGATTTAAATGCTATTGAGGAGGAGAGGGGGGGCAAGGTGGAGGGTGGGGGTGTGGCCTTAACCAACTGCCATGCTTCGCTTGTTTGGAAGTCATGATGTCTCTCTCTTTCTCATGGCCAAATGCTCTGGGCAGAGAAAGGGGAGGTAACCTTTCCCCTTATGACATCACAAAGGGACGATTCCAGATTGGCCCTTCTGAGCTTTCATTTTCTCAAAGGCAGAGCAGGATTCCCAGGGCTCGGTTTACACCTATCGCCATTTCTAGCCACTGGGGGACCATAGGCAGGCTAGGGGAATTCATATTAACGTTAACATTTTTTGAAATTTTTATGCCATGGGACCTTTAAGTACTGTTAATCAAAAGTGTTTAATCGGCTAATCATTTCAGCTGGACTTGTATGCCTGTATATTTTTGGGTAGTTTAATTTGTAACAAAACATCATATTTTATAAACTACATGTGTTTGGTGTGCAAAAATCTTAATTTGTAAAGTAACTAAAACTGTCAGATTCATATGTGGCTCAGAGGTAGAGTGGTCGTAACCACAACGTTGGCGGATCAATCCCACGTCAAATCAACATGTCCGAGTGTCCTAGAGCAAGACACTGAACCCCAAGTTGCTCCCTGGATGCTGTATTTATAGCTGCCCACTGCACCTAATACTTAGGATGGGTTAAATGCAGTAATAGAATTCCACTACACCATACATAGTAGAACGTGGCATGAAAAGAGAACACTCAAGTAAAGTACAAGTACCTCAAATTTGTTCTAAAGTACAGTACTTGAGTAAATGCACTTGGTTACATTCCACCACTGGTTACGTACCATTATAGTGTTTAGTTAGAGGGAAACGGAAGAGAGACAGGGTTAGACATGGAGCTGGGGATCAGCATCAGGTATTGGAAGCAGTAGATGGTAAGAAATGTGGCGGAGAAGTAGAGATGGAAGGAGGCATAATGGAAGAGACCGGAGAGGAAGTACAGGAAGATAAAGAGGACGGAGCTGCGGAGGGAAGTAGTTGAAGGCTGAAGTGGTATGGAGATATGGAGGAAATTGGACAGAGAGAGAGAGGAGAGGCGGATGTGTGGAGGAGAAAAGGAGAAGAGGGTATAAATGTTGCATGGCAGGTTTTACTACTTGGCAATAGGAAGGGTTTCCCTCCCCGATACATGCACCCTCACTGACACACACACACACACAGTGCCGTTTTACTCTGCCCAGTGCAGCATTGTGTAACGCTATCCCTGTTTTACCCTGGAGGGGCAAGCGAGGAGAAGAAGACACAGTCGTCATGGAGATACAATAGTGGGTGATGGAACATGCGCAGAGAGAACGCTCCTCCGTCCGCCTCAGTGTTTGTTGTGCTAAGATGGTTCAACATGCTGACACCTTCACTTCATATTTTATTTTAAGGTTCGATCACAATTCAGTTCCATTTCTTTTTCCAAGGTTGACTCCAACAGTACATGAATACCAGGCTACAATAGGAATGCTCCCCCCATATTTTGGCCCGTTATAGGTTCAAGATTTTGAGATTCAATATCTTTTATTACCGTAATCCCACAACGGGGAACTTCACAATGTTGTAGCAGCAAGGGATATTGCAAAAAACTAAGAAAAAAAGACAGATAAACAACCAATAAAAAAATATAAGTAAAGTGAATAAATAGTAAACAGTTGTATCAACAGTATTGCACTAATATGACTTTTTTCCCTAATAAAACATTTCAAACGTTTCAAGGTTGTACATTAAGTACACAGTAATTCGGCCAGTGGTTCCCAACTTGTTGGTCCCAGTTCACTGCAGGTCCATTCTGAGTGGCTCAATTTAGTAGCTGTAGTTGCCATAGTGAAATTCTAAAGAGTCAAGGTGATGAAGAAAAGTATATCGGGAAGATAACAGGGAGAGGAGGTAGTGGAGGTTTAGAAAAGAGGAGAGGAAAATAAGGCTACAGTCCAAAGTGCAGGCAGAGAGAAGGAGGAGAAGAGGAAAGGAGCGATGGGTGATATGGGGTGAATAAACTAGAGCAGGTCACTCTTTGGTATACTGCTCCACACACACACACACACACACACACACACACACACACACACACACACACACACACACACACACACACACACAAACAAACAAAATACACACATAAAATAGAGATTGAGTAGCTTTCAAGCTGACACAGTGGATGTATTAAAAGAAAGGCTGACAGTCATACTGTAAAGCTAGCACCATCTCCATGGTTACAGAACATTCAGTGTCCAAACACAAAAGAGCAAAACTGAGTTGAGGGCTATACCAGAAACTAAAGTAGCTACACTCCAGTGAATCCCTCCCCCTTAATTTAATGCTAGTCCAATTTACTGTTCCCTATATATATATATATATATATATATATATATATATATATATATATATATATATATATATATATAGTACAGGCCAAAAGTTTGGACACACCTTCTCATTCAATGCATTTTTATTTACATTGTAGATTCTCACTGAAGGCATCAAAACTATGAATGAACACATATGGAATTATGTACTTAACAAAAAAGTGTGAAATAACTGAAAACATGTCTTATATTTTAGATTCTTCAAAGTAGCCACCCTTTGCTTTTTTATTAATAAGGGAAAAAATTCCACTAATTAACCCTGACAAAGCACACCTGTGAATTGAAAACCATTTCAGGTGACTACCTCATGAAGCTCATTGAGAGAACACCAAGGGTTTGCAGCGCTATCAAAAAAAGCAAAGGGTGGCTACTTTGAGGAATCTAAAATATAAGACATGTTTTCAGTTATTTCACACCTTTTTGTTAAGTACATAATTCCATATGTGTTCATTCATAGTTTTGATGCCTTCAGTGAGAATCTACAATGTAAATAGTCATGAAAATAAAGGAAATGCATTGAATGAGAAGGTGTGTCCAAACCTTTGGCCTGTACTGTGTATATATATATTTTATTTTTTTACACACACTTTTCTCACACACCACATAAGGATACACTTTTAGAGCTTAACAGCGTTGTTCTGAAAGTAAAAATCCAATCCATTCTTCATAAGGATTTTGATTATTTGCCAGTATATCTAAACTACCGTATCCAAGGTATTCGCTGTCATGGAAAAAATACTACACTACCCACAATCCTAAGCGTAACAGTGACGTCTCTGATTGGTGGAGCTAGCTGTTACCATGGAAATGTTTACCACCTGCAAACCCCGCGAACGGCTATAGCAAGCTCCTACCATTGAAGTCTATGATAATTTCTGTTCACAGTCTTGTACCTTTTTTTTTGCAGTTTTCAAAATGTTATTTTGATCCGAATCAATTGTTTTATGGCCACAATTCATCGTGTTGTTGGTTGGTTTGGTTCCAGGCTTAAAACGCTTTCTATAAGCATCTAATGAAACGTTAATGGAGGTATTTAATGGTTAAAACATGACATCAGTCTTATGTTAGCTGCCAAGCAGTTAGCTTGGTTAAAAACACTCTCTCTGCCTTACTGTTTCCAGTTAGATAGTTTTAAAATAAGAATCTCATAAAAAAAGTCTTAAATAGGTACCTCAACATACGTGATTTTGTGCAAAGAAAACTGAGGGACTGCAGTGAAGCGTTACACTAGATCAGACCCTTTTTCATTTTTAGCTGTTTAGATTATTGGACTAAGAAGACAGAGGTTAGATGTATACTGTATTGTTTGTATTTTAATAGTATGATTAAAAAAGGTTTTTAGGATGAGGACTGACTAATGTGTGTGGCTAACGTAACGCTAAACAAGTTTGGCTGGGGGCTTGGCTGGAGTGCAAATGAAGACAGAACTGAGTCGCTAACGTTAGCCTACTCTCTGATATAGTAGCATCCAAGACCAGCTTCCATACAGTGGGGAAATATTTTTTTTAACATAACCTGTAACCCCACTTAGGCTCTTCTGTTGTTAGTTTGAAAAGTTAACAAAGAAAGACACCATAAAGCTTCAAACACTTATATTTATTTTTTTTGACTCTATGTCTCGGTCTTTTAGAGCCTGGGTCTGTCCAAGGTTTCTCCCTAAAAGGATGTTTTTCCTTGCCACTGTCGCACTAAATGCTTGATCTTGGGGGAATTACTGGAATTGTTGGGTCTTTGTAAATTATAGAGTGTGGTCTAGACCTACTCTATCTGTAAAGTGTCTTGAGATAACTATTGTTATGATTTGATACTATAAATAAAATTGAATTTTAGCTATTGGTTGACTCCTAGTTACAGTCTTGGGTTCCTGTTTCTACAACAATCAGATCATACTTTTTTCTGTGCAGATCATACTTTTTTCTGTGGTTTGTGTCCTCTTATTTCTAATCTAGTGGCTTGACCCATGTGAGTTGATTCTGAAAGCAGTGACGAGCGCTCGGGGAACAAAGTGACACAAAGCAGGGTTCAGTTTATTATGTTCTGAAGTTTAATGAAACACGGGCGTACAGTATAACAGACAAATGACAGGCTTGAGCGAGTATTGACGTAAGGTAGATAAGAAAGATGTCAATGGAAACTGGGAGGTTGTTCAAGGCTGGTTACAAGAGGATACGGTGAGCCAGGAAATGAATGTGCTACAAACATGAGTCAAGGTCAGAGCAAAGAGGAGATATCTCACAATGCACATAATAAAAAACTAGACATCTCAGATGAGTTCTTATGGAGAAAATGTTAGAGCAGATTCCATTTCAGGCTCTAGTCATTTAGAATAGATGAAGACCGGCGTGTATCTGTTTGACGATATTAAACAATCTGCATGGTTCTTTTCTGATGTTTTGTTATTTGTATTGTATCCATTAATGTCATAACCACAACCCCGGGGAAACTTAATATTATCGTTATGTCTAGGATTTCAACAGGGTTTCCCTTTACTCTCGCATTTGAAGTTTCAGAAGCTACACGCTAATCTGCCAGGCTGCAGGTAAAGGCTATTTTATGCTTCTGTGTCAACTCCACGCCGTAGCTACGGCGTCGCTCCTACGGCGTCGCTCCTACGGCGTCGTAACCCTTTTGGAGTTCTGTGTCGGGGTTACTTTGCATCGCGGTGCGTTTCACCGCCGTAACGCTAGGGGGTGATAAGTCTGAGGTTACTTGCGAGGTGTCTGCCAGCCAGTTTGTTATGTTAGCAAGCAAACTTCAGCACAACTGCCCACAAAGTACTGCTTGCTGGCGAAGTGCTAATTTCAAAACGTTACTGACATATAGACACTTTACAAACGGATAACCCCGTCATTGTAACCAAAATCTGTCTGAGTTTATTTGCAAAGCTGATGTCAGTGAACTAGCTTGTTGCTACTCCCCACAGTAGGCTGCTTGAAACACCGACTATCAACACACAGGACGAGTTGACCAATCACAGTCCTTGCGGTCTGCGTCGCCTCGACGCAAAGTTACACATTTTTGGAGATGCGCGTTGAGCTACGGAAGAGGGCTCGGTGGGGGGTTTCGCGGCGACGCAGAGGGGTCTGCGGGGGTACGCCGTCGATTCGACGCAGACGCTTGAATCAGCCTTAAGAATTAAATGGCCTTCTTTTTGTCCTCTGGCTCCGCTGACAACACATCCTATCCTCTACTGACCGCTTTAAACCAATCCCAACTGATTAGGAGCAGTCGGCAGCTATGTTCCGGCGCCCAGGGACCAACACCATTTGTAATGCCACGGTTCATTTTATGGTGGGAGAAAACCGGAGCTCCCGGAGGAAACCCACAGGGAGAAAATGCCAGTAACCCAGTACTCAGTGGTACCCGCCTGCTGTGAGGCAGTACTGCTAACCACTGAGCCACTGTGACGGGCCGCAAACCTAACTCGCCACCTTAGCAATATAGGTCATCACTCTGAGGTCGAAACCCTCATAAAGCTGTCTGTGAAGGCAAACAGCAGAGAGTCGTAGAGAGGAGGAAGGTGACACATGTCACTGTTGATATGAGTCAGATAGGTGTGTATTAGCAAGACTAAGAAAAGGATTTTATGTGTGTCTTTGCGTGCATTAACGTATATTCGCCTGGCTATGTGATGCTTTCTCCTTATACCTTTTCTCATGCTTATCCATCAAGGTTGACATGTAAACTTGGCAACACACATCAATGCACTCTCTCTCTCTCTCTCTCTCTCTCTCTCTCTCTCTCTCTCTCTCTCTCTCTCTCTCTCTCTCTCTCTCTCTCACACACACACACACACACACACACACACACACACACACACACACACACACACACACACTGTATTCTTTACATAATATAATACCCTTCCTCTTGTGCATTATTTTCCATCTCCCACCATCCCATCTCTCCCTTAGCTTCTAATCCTCTGCTATTAAATCTATTTGTCATGCTAAGCTTTGCCATTATCACCGACCTGTGTGTGTCTGTGTGGGTCTGTGTGTGTGTGTGTGTGTGTGTGTGTACTATAGGTTTTCTCCGCTGCATCATGCGGCGCTCAATGGGAACCTGGAGCTTATCACTCTGCTGCTGGAGTCACAGGCTGCTGTCGACATCAGAGACCAGAAAGGTGAGGGAGAAATACACACACACACACACCTCTGCACACACAGGCTCAGCTGTCGTTTGTGTCTTTGATAATAATGTGAGTATAGTGGCAGGGTAATTTACTGCTGGGTAATTGATCTGCACAATAATCAGATACTCATTTCTGCATCCACACACTCTGAGACACTCACACACACACGCACACAGACTTAAATCCTCACTGATCAATAATAATATAAATCTCGGTGTTCTTGGTGTGTTCATACTGTGTGTTTCTGTGTGCGCAGGTATGCGGCCGCTGCACTATGCAGCGTGGCAAGGGAAGGCGGAGCCTATGAAGATGCTGCTGAAATCCGGTTCATCTGTCAACGGCCAATCAGATGAAGGACAGATTCCTCTCCACCTGGCAGCACAGCACGGCCACTACGACGTGGTGAGTGATGGCAGTTCTTCCAAAAACAGAGATCAAAGTGGAGCTTCAGGGAAGAACACAAAGGTTTTTTTTTTGCCACCCAGATCAGATGATCATTAGCTGATTTCCCTGTTTACTAACCACACATGAGTCACAAACAAGCCATCTGTCATAACTCATATGTAATGCAGCATCCTATTGTTCTGAAATAGTAAAATGGGCGGAAGCTAAAATGATTTATTGTTAGTAGAGATTGTTGGCACCTTTATAGCAACTATAATCAAATGTTTATAATGGAATGTGAAAGGGGCCTTAAGCAGTGACAGACCCTCGCAGAATTATTACCCAACTCTTCTGTTGCTCGCGGTTTTACAGAGCTGTGTCTTTCAGTTCATTGTTTGGGTTTTCTGGTCCATAATCTAACTGTTGTAGTTCACTCTTACTGCTCTGATGGCTGTTTTCAGCTAAAAAAGTATCTAAACCCCCCACTGTAGCCTACACTACCTGCCCAGCACCAAACAGCAGATAAACACAGTTAGCAACTAGCTAAAATAAGCAATACTTCCCTCAGGAGTTGGCAGAGACCAAAAACAGAGCTAAATAAGAGGGAAAATTGGACATTCATCAGTTGGCCACAGACATGACTCCAAATGAATGCTAATGTAGCTCTTATTGTACAGTTATTGCAAGTTGAACATACATGTAGCCTGATAATAAGAGTGAAGTGCCCCTTTTTTTTTTTACTTCACCATTCCACCTTCCCCGTTTTTCGTCGCTAGGTACTTTAGCTACGTAATGTAGCTACTATATAGGAGGATGATATCTCCATTCTTAAAGCCCCTACACAGCTGTAATCCACCCATGCAGGTGTTTTCACTTACTTTGCATCAGTGTTATTAGGTACACCTGTGTTTTACCTGTTGTGACAAGTCAAAATGTCTGCTTTGAAAAAGAATCGCTGCACAAATACAAGATTCATAGATGTGGACAGGGCTGTAGTCAAGTCCAAGACAAGACCAGGACTAGTCGAGACCGAGTCCAAAAAAGTTTGAGTCCAAGTCAAGAGAAAGGTTGAGTCCAAGTCAAGAGAAAGGTTGAGTCCAAATGAGAGACAGTCAAGACCGAAAAAGAAAGGCTCAAATTAGGCCACATTACTTTAAGTACAATTAACAGTTTCACTTAGGCCTAAGTCACATAAAGCTGAAGTGCAACTTTACATATTAGATGTTGGGTCTTTTTGTTCTGGTGTAACAAGAACATTCTGGACTACCGATGGAAAATGTAACAAATAACAAGCAATACAGGTGTCACTAAAAAACATTCCCAGTCTTGAACTTATTACTTGTCCTGAAGAATCCAGAGTACAAAGTGCTCGCTGACTGTCTGTGGCCAAAATGAAACTGATAGATGCCTGTTGATTGAGGTATATGACACAGCCAGGCCTATAGCAAGGACCAATGTCAATGTCCGTTCTCGATGGATTTTGAATTAAACTAATACCTGTTTTCTGAACAAGCACACTTCATCAAGGGTGTTGTTTTGAAAGAGGAAGTTACTTTAGAAAAAAAGTTTATAGTGCCGGACTCTAGAATATACTCTAGAATATTTGGCGAGTCCAATGGCCGAGTCCGAGACAAGTTCAAGTCCAAATACCAACGAGTCCAAGACAAGTCTGAGACAATAGAAAACGTCTCAAGTACTACAGCCCTAGATCTGGAATCAGGTTGCCTTTAAATTTACTCTTAAGGCCCGGACACACAGAGATGATAATCGGGCATCGGACAGTCTGGCGAGGTCAGTGACTCGAGTCTGTTCGGTGTGTTCCGTGCCGTCATCCATCCGAGGGGCTGTCGTCCTTCATTTTGGCCAATTTGACATGTATAATTGGCAGGGCGGGCACTGCCGGCAGTCGGACTCAAACGACCCATCTGATTGATAGAGTGCTAACCTGGAAACGGGGAGCGGAATGAGCGTGACTAGAGGCTCTCAAAATCTGACGAAAATTTTTTAAACTGACCTTTGTTGATCTGAAATGAAGACAGATTCAGCAACTGCACGGCCTATTTCTCGCTTAAAATGTTTTCAGAAACACGTTTCAGTGAACTATTTTAGTACAATATGAGATTGTATTCTGAACGAGCCGCCATGACAGTCTGGCTTTGAATTTCCGGCGAAACAAGACCCATGTGACGTGTTCGTCCAATCAGCTGCCGGTTTTAATTTTTTGGGCAACAATACAGATTAGCGCCGCCTGCTTTTATAGAGACGTATTACATCTTGTTGCTTCGGTGTGTTTCGAGGCACTTTTTGGACCAACACGGAGGCCAACACAACAGGCCGTCGGCTCTGTGTGTCTGTGCCTTTACGTTCATAACTTATGTCTTGTTTTTTATCTAGTGAATGCAATGGTCCCTGCCATATACGTAGTGGCTGTTTTTGCTGTGTCAAAAATGTTTATAAAAAAAATTAAAAAAGACTATGTAAGAAAGACGAGTTGGGAAACAAAACGAAACAAGGTGAATACAGAGGCTTTTCCAGCTGAGAAAAAAAACTATGAGGGGAAACGCTGCAGTGCTGCTGCAGGCTTGCCGAAGCAACAACAATGAAATATAGCAGACTACAGCAGCAGACATACCCTGGAGGAGAGCGACTCTCAGCATCCACAGGCTCCAACACTGAAGAACCACTGCTTCTGTTTGATTAAATAACCATGATTTATACAGGGTGCTCCCAGTGTGCAAGGGCAAACAAATCAAATATTACAAAACCCGAAACAGACCACAGATTAAAAACATGAATCATTTAACATCCAGCAAGGCACAGACAAGATTGGAGAGGTATTTACTTTAACAAGTATGGCGAGACAGTGTTTTTTTCTTTTTTATCTGAGACGAGGGAATCTAATTTTTGTCTTTTCTCCTAATTTGTTCCATTTTTAAGGTGCATTAGAAAGCACAATGCACGTATCCCTCTGGTGGGGAATTATCCCTCTTAGTCTTTTACCACTTTAACCAAGCTTGTCCTTTTACTTGAGGGCGTTATACAGGGACATGCTGCCAGGCCTACAGGGATGGGTTCTTTTTAAGGCTGCATTCACACAAGCTGCTGCGGTCCTCAGACGGTCCGGCGAAATTACAGGTCTTTCCTTTCATTTTGAATGGGGGGAGTGTGTTTAGGCTGCGGCGGGGGGTGCCGCAGGGGGGAGAGGGGAAAAACAAACATAGCGGGTTGCGGCGAAAAGTTGAGACCGATTCAACTTTTGGAGAAACGCAACCCGCCGTCACCCTGCGGCAGTGGTGGAATGTAACTAAGTACATTTACTCAAGTACTTTGAGGTAGTTGTACTTTACTTGAGTCTTTTCTTCTCATGCCACTTTCTACGTCTACTCTGCTACATTTCAGAGAGAAATATTGTACTTTTTACTCCACTACATTAACCTGACAGTTTTCGTTAGTAGATACTTTGCAAATTAAGATTTTATGCACACAAAACACATGTAGTTTATGAAATATGATGTTTTATTATAAATTACACTACCCAACAATACATAGGCCTACAAGTCCAACTGAAATGATTAGCCAATTAAACACTTAGTTGATTAACAGAACTGTCTGGATCGTTTCAAGGCTTGTTATGCAATTGTATTACTGAAAAAAGATTCAGGTTTAGGTAGGGGGGGAACAGATCTCGACGGGGAAACAGAATTAATACAACCCCCTAACTAAATTAGGGACTAAAAACTACAACTACAACTCCATCCATCTCTGACTCATTACCTCATTGTGGTAAGCACACATATTACACATTGAATCAACGTTCTGATTTATCATACAATGATGTTTAAAGGCACTTAGATGGAAATAAACAGAGTATTAATGTGTCCCCCTGCTGATGTGTTTGTCTGCCCAGCCCGTCATTTCTGAGGACATCTGTAGTGCTTTGGATTTTTAACAGGGCGTGACCCGTTTTCTGAGCAAGCACGTGTGTTTTGTGTAATGCGTGTGTCTTTGGGACTGCTTGTGTTTGTGAATGCATTGCATAATTGTGCTTTTTTTTTATCCTTGCAATTTCTTTGTATGTGGGAGGGAGCACTGCTGCCTGACAGCAAGAAGGCAGTGGGTTCAAATCTGAAATCTGCAGGCCGTCTGGGGCATTTCTGTGTGGCATTTGTATGTCATGTTGGTTGCAGAGTGTGTTGATGTTTTTAAAGGCAAACTTAAAACCTCCCTTTTAATAAACAACTTATTTAATTCATTTTCTTCATCTATCTACTTACGGTCAATTTTTTATTTAAATTTTTTATTTATATGTAATTTGTTATAGTTAGTTTTATAACTTTTTTTTATTAGTTTTTATTCTACTTATTTATGTATCTGTATTTTATGGATTTTTTTTTACAATCTACAGTTTATATTCTATAGTATATATTTAAGTATCTTTTGCTTTTTAAGTGTCATGCCTCTGGTGTTTCCTCACTCATGATGGCGTTTCCTCAGCTCGGTTCAGCTGGGGGTCCTATTTTTAAGGATTGAAATTGATTTAGGGGTGGGTGGGTAGGTTAGGGGAATGGTGCTGGGGTGATAATGTGTTATGTGTGTATAGCTGTGTGTGTGTGGGGGGGAGGGTGCACTTTGTGCTACATGTAAATGTATGCAAAGTGCTATAACAATAAAGTCTGTTTATTTTCTTCTGGTGCCTTTGGTTACATCCCACAAAGTCCAAAAGACATGCATAGGCCCCACCCCTGTTAGTTGCTGTAGAAGCCAGTGGAACAGAAGGTAGCCAGGGTGTGACGTTTGGCTCTCTGCCAAGACGTGGTATGGATTTTTTTTAATATCTCTTGTTTTTTTTTCTCATGCGTCGGTGGGTGTTTGCTTTGTGTGTGTGTGTTTCCTGTCTCCAGTCGGAGATGCTGCTGCAGCACCAGTCCAACCCGTGTATTGTGGACAACGCAGGCAAAACACCTCTGGACCTGGCCTGTGAGTTCGGCAGAGTTGGGGTAAGAACCTACGCTTTTAGACCTTTCTTTCCAAAAACAGCAGTACCTGAAGACAATCTGCGGAAATGATCGATCCGATGTGTTCCGTGTGTGTGTGTGTGTGTGTGTGTGTGTGTGTGTGTGTGTGTGTGTGTGTGTGTGTGTGTGTGTGTGTGTGTGTAGGTGGTCCAGTTGTTGCTGTCCAGTAATATGTGTGCTGCTTTGCTGGAGCCCAAAAAAGGAGACACCACCGACCCCAACGGGACGTCTCCTCTCCATCTGGCTGCCAAGAACGGACACATAGACATCATCAGGTACGCACACACACACACACACACACACACACACACACACACACACACACACACACACACACACACACACACACCCCATTTCTAATAAATTACTGGGTTTAAATGTCCTCCTGAGCATCTAGAAAACAGATATGTACTGTAACACGACAGGGGGACAATTTGATCCAATTAAGTGAAGGAATAATGGAACAATAGTGTTGTCATACAGCGAGAGATATGCATCAGTCAGCTACTCCTAAATAAGTTTTACAGTAAGACTGGAAAGACTGCAGATCTGCATGATGGCACTCCTCTGTCACGCTAAATGTCAAGTCATTATAATCTCATCTCGAAGGGGATGTGCGTCCAATTTGTGTTTGTTTGTTTTTTGCAAAAGAGCTTCATAGCAAAGTGACTTTTGTTGCCGTGGTGATGTCAGCATTCGGCACAGAGCTTCGGAATGAAAGATCCCCCAGCAGAACGGTGTGCCACGGCAAATAAACACACACCACAAAGTCTATTTTTACTCTCATTGCTCGCAAACACTTTTAAGTAACTCTGGGCTGTGTGTGTGTGTGTGTGTGTGTGTGTGTGTGTGTGTGTGTGTGTGTGTGTGTGTGTGTGTGTGTGTGTGTGTGTGTGTGTGTGTGTGTGTGTGTGTGTGTGTGTGTGTGTGTGTGTGTGTGTGTGTGTGTGTGTGTGTGTCGGTACAGGGGTTGGTTTGCCTGGCAGACATAGACGCCAAGGGAAGCAGGGAGAGACTGAAAGATCAGAGAAGACTGTGACTGAGGGAAGATAAGAGAGAAGGAGAGAGGGAGAGAAAAATAAAGAGAGAGATAGAGAGAGAAAGAAAGCCTGTCATAGTTGATTGAGTAGAGCATGCCTCTCTAGAAGTGACACTGATAAATGATGATCATTAGGCATGGCCAGCAGTCTGTGGAAGACACACACACATACACACACACAGTTAAAGGAAAAATGTATGGTGTTTTTTACGGCTTTTTTTACTGTTGCTTCCTGTCATCTGATCTTTTAACCTTCAACCTGTCATGTAAGGTATAAGGCTGGTGATGTTCTAATACATTAAAATACCAAATTGGTGTTTTAAAGGGTTAGTCTGGATTCACCAGAGTAACAGAATAAGACAAATTAACCAGACGAGACAGCAGTAGACAGCAAGCAGTAGAGGAAAATTTTGTAATTAGATTTAATTAATTAGAGTCTGGTAGCTTTGACAACAGCATAGATGTATATAACTACTTTGGTTCCCCGTCGTAATGGGCTGTCTGACAGCAAGGTAAAGAGGTGAAATTATTCTAAATAGAGCGTACACGTAAGCTAATATAGATTTTTTTTTAGCTGCTGCCTCCATCCACAGCAGTACATTTCTTAGTTTCCGTGTCAGTACTCTGTACTGTCTGTTTCTCCAAACTGTGGGCATGCTGACCTCCATCTACTGTAGGTCATACACTGACTATACATAAGTACTTCAGGGTTTCCCCCAGAAAAGTTGTTAAGCCCGGAGGCAAGTGTCTTCTTTTTTATCGACGAGGGCCCGGCTGCGGCCAGTCACAGACTGATGGCAGCATTAATCTAGAGCCCAATAGTTTCTTTTCATTCAATCAATTACAGAATTGCGAAATTGAGAATTTATGAAAGCTATAAGACAGATTCCATAGGGCCCTACATTAAGTTGATGCTGAAAGCTAACTGGAGATTTGAAAATATGACTATGTCTAAGTTTTCAACCGAGCCATCTTACTGTACCTTAAAAATAAGAATAAAAAATTCCCAGTGGCTCACACCTGGTGGGGGGTGACTTAGGCCCAGTGGGCCACCAGTAGGCCTGCACGATTCGGGGAAAAATATGAATCCCGAATTTTTTGTTTAGAATTGATATCACGATTCTCTGCCACAATTGTTTTCTCACAAAGTGTAATGTTTATTGTATACACATGAACCATGACAAAACAAAACAAATTGGCAGTACAAAACATAGATTTCTTTGGCACCTATAGCACATTGCGCATCACCACAAGCCTGTAAACATAGAGGCTTCAATGAATAAAGTAGGCTACTGAAAATGTAACACATTGAACTAAATATGGCCCTGATACAGGCTCTATCTGAACTCCTTGAACATGTCTTAACCTAATTAAAACATGTCAATGTCAAATGATTTCAATAAATTAATTGAAGGAGAAAAAAAATCCTGTATGTCCTTTGACACCTCTCTCTTTCTCCCCCTCTCTCCTCTTCATACCGTTACCCTTTCTCTCTCACCCCCCCGCTCTGCCCCTGCTGTCAGACTGTTGATCCAGGCAGGTATCGACATCAACAGACAGACCAAAGCGGGCACTGCCCTGCATGAAGCTGCCCTGTGTGGCAAGACCGAGGCAGTGAGACTCCTGCTGGAAGTAAGTGGAACTCTACTGAAAAACGTTCTAGCACTGACAGCTCGAGTTCACTTAAAGGACAATTACAAGAGGCCAAAACCTCCCCTGAATGGGAACTGCTGTCTGCAGCTACTGTAATTTACTTACTATATCTGTGACAGTAACACTCACAAGGTGGCATAAAAAGGAGAGCCATTTTCTATTTCCATAAAATTACAATAAAACAAATTGATCTTTTGTCATAACAACAAGGCTGCCTGTTTTCTGTGATGAATGACTAGACCGTGGAAATGTTTTTCAGATCAAATTGAAATGAATGAATCTTATTTATATGACTACATTTGTGCACGTAAGTTGTAACCCATTACAAACTGTACATCATTTGAAGAATGAATAAATTAAAAAGATGCTGCCAAAAACTGAATGAATGTAATATTATTAAAGGGTTTTAATTGCATTCAATTCAATTTTATATATAGTGTCAAATCATAACAGAAGTAATCTCAGGAAACCTTCCAGATAGAGTAGGTCTAGACCAAACTCTATGCATTCTACTCTGCAATACTTGTATATTACTTATAATGAAAACATTCTTAGTGTTCCTTGGTAAATTGTTCATGCATTAAATGCATTGGGGGTCTGGGGCCCATGGCCTATTTATGAAAGGATTTAAGCAATTTCTACATCCCCATGTGATAAAATCGAGGCTCAGTTATGAGAAATACTGCTAAACTGCACTGCTAGAAAGAGATGATGTAAATGAGCCATTGTGTGGCTGACATGAAAATGCCACGGGGTTAATGGAAAGAAAAGAGGCTGCATGTGTCAACGACCATGTGAGTTCCAGCACGCAAAACCAACTTGGGATACGAGTCTTTGCACTGAAGCGACTTTGAACTGAACCGAACAACTGAGGTTGTTGTGGTTAGTTACAGCTACAGGGAATGAGCAAGCATGGGTTATATTCTGTTGATGCTATGATGGTAAATTATTACATCCCTAAGGGTGTTTAGTTAGTTAGTAGGAAGAAAGTATTAAGTAATTGGATACTGTGTGTTTTTATTTTATTTTTTATTTTTTTACAAACTTAAAGGGATAGTTCACCCCAAAAATATATATTTTTCCTCTTACCTGTCTCTTTTCAGAAACCATGTTGTCAAAAATTATTACCCACAGTATCTAGTTATTGAAGACTTTCTTTATACCTATTAAACACCTTCACAGTTCACCCCCAAAGCAAAAATACATATTTTCCACACATAGATTGTGTGACTTTTTCCAATATAATGGAACTCGATGGCACTCAGCTTGTGATGCTCAAAGCGCCAAAATTATACATTTGAAAAACTCAACAGCAATGTCTGAGCTTTGAGCATCACAAGAGAGCCATCTAGTTCCATTATATTAGTAAGAAGACATCTCTACGGCCATTATATCTCCAACACTGGGCAACTCCAAAATCCCCAAAACAATCTAGATTGTTAAATAGCACTGCAGGTAATAGGGAAAACATGTTATTTAGATTTTGGGGTCAACTGTCCCTTTAACAATAACAGATCAAAAAAATGGTCTGTTTTCACTTTCTGCATAAAACAAACAAACAAGAAAATTAAAAAGTCAACATACCAAATCCATCTTCTTTCCTCTTCTACAGAGTGGTATCAACGCCACGGTGAGAAACACCTACAGCCAGACTGCACTCGACATCGTCTACCAGTTCACTGCAACACAAGCCAGCCGAGAGATCAAACAACTGCTGAGGGGTAGGATGGATGGATGGGTGGATGGATGGATGGATGGATGGATGGATGGATGGATGGGTGTATGGGTGGGTGTGTGGGTGGGGGGATGGATGGATGGGTTTGTGGGTGGATGGATGGGTGGGTGGGTTCTTGGATAGATGGGTGTGGGGGTGGGGGAGGATGGAAAGATGGGTGGATGGTTGGATGGATGGATGGATGGATTTCCCAAAATATGAAACTATATTCTAATATTCCTTTAACTGATGCTCCCCAAACAATAAGAAATGTGTACATGATTTTGGTGTGGAAGATAACATGATGAGGTAATGCTGTTATGTTGAACATGTTACATTTTGAAAAGTGATGGTACTGCACTCTGGTTTAAAGCGATTCTCCATAACTGGAACTATTTAATTGCACACCGTGCTGACACGATAATGTGTTTTGCAGAATAATGTACTGTAATGAATGTACATGTACTGTAATGTACAATAGGATTCACCGGCTTTCTCTCTGTCACTCAGATGCGTCAGCGGCCCTTCAGGTTCGGGCTCTGAAGGATTACTGCAACAACTATGACCTGACCAGCCTAAACATCAAAGCAGGAGACGTCATTACGGTAACACACACACACACACACACACACACACACACACACACACACACACACACACACACACACACACACACAACATGGCCGTTCACAATGTTGACAACAACAAAAAGATGTCATTATGAATAGACGCACTGAGCATTTCTGACATCAAAGCTGAAAAGTGAGTTACTTGAGCTTGGTTTGTTGACTATAGTGATGCACAAAGTTTTCATATTTTTTTTAAATTACACAAAATGAGAAAGCTTTTTTTATTGTTTTACCTCTTCAGGCTGCTAAAATATTGTTTAACATGTGGCCGGATTAGCTCAGTTGGTAGAGCAGGCGCACGTATATAGAGGTTAACTTGTCTACGCAGCAACGGCCGTGGGTTCGACTCTGACCTGCGTGCATGTCATTCCCCCTCTCTCTCCCCTTTCATGTCTTCATCTGTCCTGTGGAATTAAAGGTCTAAAATGCCCACAAAAAAAAGAAATATTGTTTAACGAAACAATTTGAGGAAGGGAAAATCTTCTACGTTGAACTGCTTTGAAACAATTAGTTGAATACTGTAGTCAGAAACAATTTTAATAACTGCTTAATCGTTTGAGTATTTTCTTAGCAAACCAAACCATTCTGAATGAAGTATTGTGGTGCTGCAGAGACGTATCCTAGAGACTAAAGAAAATCTTTGTTTTTGTCACAAAAACCACACTATAATTATTTAAATTTTTAAATTAATATATTTCATTGAAAATGATCATTCCCTACAATATTGTGAATAATGTCGCAATCACAATATCAGTCCAGATAATCACAATTAGATATTTTCCTCATATCGAGCAGCCCTACTGGTTGGTTTACTTAATATCGCCGTGACAACCATCCTGCTTGGGTATTTAATTATTGGCCGGTAGTTTGAGAAAGCTTGCTCCTTGTTCGTTGAGATTACTCATGAATATTCAAGAATGAGGGATTTTTCAGCTTCCCTCATTTACAAATACAAATATGTTTTACAGAAACGGCAGTCCATCCACCACTCGTGAATATTTATGAGTATTTATGCAGCCTTTGGGTATTACTGGAATAAGGAAGCCAAGCAGCGCCTAGGCTTCCTCCCTCAGGGTTTGAATGAATAATTTGCTGGTGTCTGGAATTTTCTCGAATGCAGATTTGTATTTGAAAGAAAAGTAGTTTTCACTTCAAAAGAGCGGGTTCTTTAAAGGCTTTTCAGTAATGCTAAAAAATTATTTTTTTAATAATGTTATTAAACCAGCGGACACGGTTGAGGTGCACAAAGAAACTTATTATTATTGTCGTAAAACATGCCCACCTGACAGGTTCTGGAGCAGCACCCTGACGGACGCTGGAAAGGCTGTATCCATGACAACCGAACAGGAAACGACCGGGTGGGCTACTTCCCGTCCACCATGGTGGAAGTCATCAGCAAGCGCACAGGTGTGTGTGCCCTCCTATGTGTGTGTGTGTGTGTGTGTGTATGGGAGTGTGTTGGAGTTCATTCAAATCGGGACCGAGCTGAGTGTCAGCCAAGTGTCATGGCAATTACATTTCGCATATTTGGGCGAAACACAGAAGAGGAAGAACTCGGAGAAACATAGAAAAAGAAGAAGATGAAGAAAAGTGAAGCTAAGTGAATGATTAATGTTCTAGCCTCTCCCATAAACCCCAGAGAAAGGCACTTAACCTTACAGCTCAACATTAGTTAACTTTCCCTGGATTAATACAGAATACAAATCATCTCAGAGATATTTCATCTCACTGGGAGAGAAGACAGTTGTGAGTCGGCCTGCTATCATCCCTGCATGCTGAAGATGTAACCCAAGATGAATGTTTATGAAGCATTTTAGTTGCACATCCACCAGATTTTAACTGCACTACAACTCTACCTGGATGAAAACACAACATTTTCAGGAGTTCAGCCTGGTGATGAAAATATCTGTTAAGTAATGAGAACACAGACACACAAAAATCATCCGTGCGTCCCAGCTGATAATGTGCTCAGTTCTCCTTGCTGACACTTAGCATTACCTGCTGGATGATAATAGTGCGATATTTTGGGAAATACGCTTCTTTGTTTTCTTGCCTAGAGTGGTTAAAAACATGATACATGGTCTGCAGATGCATAATGTATCCACTTTAAATTGACCTCAGAGTACCAGTGTGTAGGGGGATCTATTGGCAGAAATGGAATATAGAATTCAACCAGGAGAGACTTTGCTGTAGATATGCAAAGGTTTATTGTACATATGCATTATAAAATGTACAGAGTCTTTGGAGATTAAACTCCAAAGAGAACCAGGACACAACCCCCACAATGGAATCTAGACACCGGTGGTGGCGGAGAAGGAGCCCGAAGACCAGACCGAAGGAGGCGACGGAGCGGTCAGCCAGGGGAAGACCCAGGGTGCCGCGGGTGACGATGACTGGAGGTGGAAGGGGAGGTGGAGAGTTGCACGCGTTGCCTGAAACGACAGCTGACAGCACAGGGAGAGAGACAGATTTAAAGCAGGGGTGTAATGCTGTGATTGGCCCTTGAAACTCATGGCTAATTTTGATTGGTTTAACTGAAAGGTGAACGCCTCTAAACAGCTGATTTGATGCAGGAAGAGAGAGCAGTGATTTAAGTTATTTGAAGTCTTCCTGAAAGAATTTACGCTGAGCTCCATTAGAATAGTCTACAGATATATAGGTATAATATTAATACCTATGTTTTCTTCATTGTATAATCACCCGAAACTAAGAATCAGTGGGTTTTCGTTACCTTAGAATGTGCCGTTTACGTATATCTACATGCGGAGTTGATCTTCTTCCACAGAGTCCAACATGTGGCAGCGCCATGTTTCTACAGTAGCCCAGAACGGACAAATCAAACACTGGCTCTACAGTAGATAGGGGTCATTTGTGTTTTCCAGCCAGCCACTATATTCTTCTATACCAGGGGTCTTCAAAAAATGTTTAAGCCAAGGATACTTTAACTGAAAGAGAGACAAAGCATGGACCCCCTACTACATATTGTATAAAATTAAGTTGAATATTAAACTGGGCCTACAATAACATGTAGGGCGGCCTAAAGCCTTTATACATTCCCTTTTTAGCGCATAGCATACTAAGCTATTAAAATAACCTATTATTGCCATGATTTTAGAAATCACTTTTCAATGTTAAACATACATGTGGCACAGTGAATCCTTAGGATTAACTGTATCTGTGTATGGCCTAAGTGACTACCTTACCTACAGGCCAGTAAGTAGTGGGGCTTTACATTTGCTAATATGTTGGATTCATATTAAGAATTTTTAATTTTTGAAAAAACTTTCAAAAATTAACAATAATTTGAAGGCCCCCGTGCATTGACTACGAGGACCCCCTGGGGTTCCTGAACCCCCTGTTGAAGATCTCTGTTCTACACGCAAAAGTTCAAGTTATGATAATAATAATTAATTTCACCTCTAGTGTATCCAAGCTAGCTCCACCTGTTTTCAGTGTTTCTACTTAGCTAAGCTAACCATTAGCATTGTATTTACCATACAGATGTGAGAGCGGTATCAATCTTCTCATCTAACATGTGGCAAGAAAGCAAACAAGTATAAAAAACAAAAATGTTGAACTATTCATCAAATTGCTCATCATGTAAACTTACAGCGATACATCTCGTTTTAAGATTACATGATGAGCAATTTGATGTTTGCTAATCAAATAAAAGATGTGCCCGGGGTTACAGGTCTCATTTTGGTGTCATCTCTGTGTTTACATTACTTAACAGGCAAGCTGACCAGCTAATGTGTCAATCTCCCCAAAACTACTCTAAGCTCCTTTCTCCATTTTATATCACCTATAATGAGCTTTTTTATCTCTCTGGTGAGATCTACAGAGCACATTCGTCCAGAGCGTCATCCCAAAGTGTCACTGCGCTCTCCCAAAGAGGCTCAGATGTTTTTTAACTGTGTATTGGTGTTCGTCTGTAGGTCTGGTACCTCTGTCTGTCCATCCGTCTGTCTCTCTGTAGTATAATGTCCTACTTGTCTCAGTCTGTATTCCTGTCCCTCCGTTGCTGTCTGCTTCATTCCCTGTAATCAGAGAAGTCTCACTCGTCTCTTTCACATGATCTCTCCTCTCTCACGTAGTCACATTATTCTTTGTATTTACTGTACGGTCCCTTTACCACTATGGAACCTGCTCCAAGTTAGGAAAATGCCGTTGTGGCTGCATCTGTCCTTAAAAACAGTGCGTTATATAGCAGCTGTGGTTACAGTACCAAACAGCTGGAGCTATCCCACTCAGCTTCCACAGCCATATTGATGAATCACTGCCAGGCACAGTCTCACACACACACACACACACACACACACACACACACACACACACACACACTTACACTTGGGGCTACAGCAGCTGTTTTAGCAAGGGGTTTAATTTACTCAACTGTTTTTCATAAATTTTTAATTATTCTTTTTTCCCACCGTTCTTCCCCCATCAGTTTCTTGTACATGTACTGCACCTCTCATTTCCTTCTTTTTCCTCTAACAGGGATTCTACATTCATTAAACATTTATTTTCAACCAACATAAATGACCAATTAGAACATCAAGTAGATGAAAATATTTTTTTAAAAGAACAACAATTACAGTGACCTCAATGAGAATGGGACAGTTACTGTATAAAAGCAGGGACCTGTTGGCTTGTGGATAGTTATCAAGGCTATCTAATTCAGTAGCTATCTAAGCTAGGTCCTAGTAGTGAGTTGTAAATATATTGTATTGGAGTATTCAGCATATTATAAAGGTTTGTTTGATTCCCAAATCATGCACAATGACCATCTTTGTGCACAACTGACAAATATTTCACTGATATTTTTGGCACAGTACCACTTGTTGGCAAAGTAATAGTGGAACCCATGTAAAGTAGAAATTTGCAAAGTCATTGTCCGAGGACAATGGCAGGCTTTGCTAACATGAAACATTTATATTTTTGAATGCACAGACCTATAAAGGACTACCAACAGGTTGCACAGTATTTTAGATTATGTTGCACTTGCAGTGTTAACAGACCCTCACCTCCTTGATCTATATAAGGTTATTAAGCAAGTACCTTAACCTAGCCTTAACTTCATGGAATAGATTATGCCTAGTATATTGATCAGAAAAGACTTCAATGGCACCACCACTTGTAATTAGATTTTGCGTGTTTGCCGTGATGACGTTTAATGTCCCTGACAACCTCTGTAGTCTCATCTTGCCACTTGTTAGCAACCACATTTTTCACGTAAAAAAAACTTGAGTTATTTACTGACGTATTTTATATCGTAGAACAAAACGTGAGAATCTCTTAAGCTCGTGTTAACCACAGACCTTATCTGAGGCATCTAACCAAAAAAACATTAAAAAAAAACATTGACTTCTTGACAAGGGAACCTAAAGTGCAAAAATGCTATCTAATTTTGGGTTTTAGGAAAAATTCCTGCAGCACTCTATATTTGTCAGATAGGAATAGAATAAAGTATGCACTTGGCTTGACTCACCAGAGTCAGCTTAGACACAACACTCTATACTGTAAACAGTCACTCAAGTTATTAGCACAATGGCTAGCTAGCTAGCTAGTTTGCAGAGTGCACTATTTCATGTCATATGTCCAATTTAGTGCTGTAGAACGCAATACAACCACTTTTAAGTAGCAATTTAATGAAAGTCACAACGCTCAAATGTTCATATAAAGGACATATTGATACCAATTTGTAACAGTTGTGCAAAGCGCTAAGCTAAACAACCTATTTTGGGCATATATGTGATGAGTTATACTGTACAGCAACTAGTGGCATTTAACTACTGAGAAGGACGCTGGTGAGCCAATAAACACTGCTGGATATTTGGCAAGTGTTACATGTCCGTATTGTTGTATGCTAGTAGCTAACAACATGCAATAGAAAATACTGACTGGATGTAATTTCCTGTGTCGCAAAATAAGACTGAAAGACACACGGTAAGAGAATAAAGCAACTAATAGTTATCAGTCCCTGGGTCCTTGTTGTTGTATGCTAATAGCTAATGACATGCAATAGAACATACTGACTGGATGTCATTTCCTGTGTCACAAAATAAGACCGAAAGGCACATGTTAAAAGAATAAAGCACCTAATAGTTCCCTGGGTCCATCCCCTCTTTCACCATCCATCACCTCCCTTTGAACCTCTCCATATGTTTCATTTCAACAATGCCCACATTTGTTTGGCCACTCCTTGGCCCTTTAACATCAGCCATGTCCCTCACCACTTTTGATTTATTTGTTTAATCTTGTCACTTCAGCCTTTGTTTTTAATTTTTCCTTTTTTCCCTCCCTCCTTTCTTTCTTACGTGTAATTCTCTGTTTTGTCGTTTGTTTGTTACATGGCGGTGGCTCACTGTTGGCTGGTTGTGTATGTGTCCGTGTGTGTCGTCGCGGTGGCTGTTATCTAGGTTTGGCCAGCACAGTCATTTGCACTCAACAGTTTCAAAAGATACCGCTGGTTCCTCCGGCGACGGTTGCCCCTGCCAACGCGGTAGTCAACGGCAACGACACCACGTTCCATCAGATCCATATCCTGCCTCCACCGCCTCCTCCTCCACCACATTCCCATCAGCCACTGCTTCCACTTTTCACTTCCTTTGGCTATAGCAAGTCGCCCGTGACAACCCCACAGGGAGACACACCCACTGCCCCAGGTACACGCCCCCTTTTTATTATTTGTATTATGATTATGGTTATTATTATTTGTATTATTATTATGATTATTGTTATTGTTAAAGCTTCAAGGGATGTTTTCCTCTGCCCATATACAAACTATACAGTATTTCTGATTCGTCTGAT
Source organism: Perca flavescens (assembly GCF_004354835.1). Lineage (NCBI taxonomy): Eukaryota > Metazoa > Chordata > Actinopteri > Perciformes > Percidae > Perca > Perca flavescens. The sequence goes on along the minus strand of NC_041345.1, from coordinate 24,185,354 downwards.
GTTTTAAATGTTGTCCTGAGAAGGCATCCATTGAAGTTTTCTATTATGGATCATTATTTATGTAATTTTCTGTGTTGCTCATACTGTATAACTTTTCTTTTTCTGTTGTTGCTGTTGTCGTTTCCATTACCGAGTAAAGAGTCAGCTTTTAGACAGGAGCCTAATGTGTTTAAGCCACTATTGCATCAATATTGTAGAAACTAAATGGACTTACGCGATGAAAGATAGAAAGATAAATATTTCTTGGTCATTGCACTTCGATTATGTAAGACATGCTGTTACACAGTGTATAACGTAAATATATATTCCACAAAAGTTCACTTGAATATACACAGCTTTCTGATCTGCCAAAGACATATTGATTTTAAATGCTATTACAGTCGCAATCCTTAACATTTTCATAAAATCAAACCCGGCTTTTGAGTATTTATGGTGTGTAAATACCTCTCTATATAGTAGCTGTCTGGAGTCCGCCATTCCTATGCTGCATGCGATATACCTGCACACACATAAGGGATTCACAGAAAATAGTACATGCATGTAATACAACATTACAGCTTGTAATTTATAGGTGAACTATAACATTTTAGATCCTACTAGTTGCTTTATTTTAGAGCTCGTATATTATTGTTACCAGCAGTCTAATGTTAGTCAGCTCTCAAGTGAGGCTCCATAGGGCCAAAGTCAACCACCAAAACACCTAAAGCACTTACTCTGTAATAAGAAATCTCTATGAAATGTCTATATGTACATAATTCAAAGTAATAACCCTCTCATGCAGGTTTTGGTCACTGATTTAGCATTTCTGTCGATAAGAAAACCAACCCGTTTCACTCCCAACTCATGGTCAGTGGCTCCCAGCGTCAGATACCGATACAAAGGGAACCCTTTAGCGCCTGAATGGGACGCACCGGACATAGCAGCCGCAGCTCGACCGCTACGCTGTAAGATTACATAGTATGAAGAGCAACGATGGAAGCAAGTAGTATCAGTTGGCGGATCCAAAGTCTCTTATTCAATATATCCTCCCACTCCTCGCTTGAACCGGAAGTCGTGCTGGTCCGCCTTCATAAAGGCCGTTTCAAAACTCTTATTCCTGCGCCGAGGATTTCTCGGCCAGATGGACGTTACATTCCCCTTTCTTTGTGTTGGCATTAAACTCCGGTCAATTTAGGCTCCTCAGATCTCTGCAGAGTAAATCCAGACAGCTAGCTAGACTATCTGTCCAATCTGAGTTTTCTGATGCACGACCAAAACAACTTTTGAACGTTCACGTTCCACCAAAACAAGTTCCTTCCTGAGGCTATTTTGCAGCGGCACCGTCATTGTGTCCAGCGCTTAGTGCTGCCCAAGACGATTGTGATTGGTTTAAAGAAATACCAATAAACCAAAGCATGTTTTTCTAGCCAGACGCTCCTCCACAGCGCATGGAGCAAGGTCTGGCAATGCAAGACTAATGCTAAAGGCACCTGACCAAGCATCGTTTTTTGATGCGCTGGGAGTGAGACTGTGCGAAAACAGCTTTGTAGGAAAGGAGAAAACTCAAAAACAGTTGATAAAGTAACACTAAGTGAAGTGTTTTTTTTTTTTTAAACGTGGTTGTAATGCTGCTGACATTTCGATTCACACCACAGAAGAACTTGTTGTGAGGAATAATAGACGTCAGGTGGGAGGAAAGCTCACCATTTTACCACAGACCTCTATTCACCTGAGTTGGTTTGTGCTTTAGTTGAATCTCTTGCCTTATTCTTTAAGTTCTTTGTTTTCCTTCCTTCCTTCCTCTTCGTTCTTTCCTCTATCCCCTTACGTCACAACTGTCCCAGCCACTAAGACAACCCTGCTAGTTTCTTAAACACACACACATTGCACATAACCCTCTCCTGACCAGACTGTGTAGTACTGTAAGTGTGTTTTTTGTTCTGTCCTGCCTCGTCCTGCGTGTTATTGTCTGATCATTTTAACACCACTTTTACCCAACTTGCATTTGTACCCTCAATGTCTGTGTAAGAGTGTGGGTGGTGGTGGTGGTGGTGGTGAAGGGTTGGAATACTAAAGTAAAAATCAAACCAGGCTTTGGACGGGTGAATAAGTTAAGCAACTGTTCTGAATTTGCTGAAACATGGTTTTATTTAATAATTTGAAGGAGTCTCAGCAAAATTGTCATCATTACTTTGAGTAAAAATACACATTTGTTTTCTGGAAAGATTAGATTTGTTTTAATGACAGTTAAGTTTGTCAGAGGTTTAGCTGGAGATGTTGCTTCAAAAGATAAGCTTTTTCTAGCTATAATAGTTAATAAGAAAGCAAAGCTTAAATAATGTTAATTCATTTTGAACAGTCTTTAGTTTTTATACTGCCATTCTTGGTTTCCTGAACACAAGGTAGTAAAAATGCATGCTGAAGTTATGTATTGCATGCAGAGATTTGCAAATCATAAATGTCAAGTAAAAGTGTTATTATGTAAGAGACCCAAATACATTGTTAGAAAATGGCACCCAGGATGTTTTGCAGGTAAGGTATCCCGTCTGTAAACTTTTATGCTCTATGAATAGGAGCCTTCACTTGACACCATTTGTTTCCTCCAGGAGAATAAATCCCTTTAGGCAAATTTCCTGCCATGCAGTAAGTCCAAAAATATAATGCCTTTACCTAGGTCAGTACATTTTCCCTGATCACATGCTGGATAAAAACAGCAAAATGATTGTAAACTCACAAAGGATTTAAGTCAAATCAAAGGCTGTTGAAAACATTGGTCAGTCCTTTGTTTGAGGTCACTTGGAGGGATGCAAAATGGCCACAAGAAGGAGCTGCAACATTACATGAAAGCAAATGAAACTTTTTAATGTGTGTGTTTCTCTGGAGCACTGTTGGTCACACATATAAACCATTTATAAAGCCTAAAAAAATGGTTTTAATGGTTTATGACACTCTCCGAATGCACTACAACAGCCCCATTCTGAAGTCTTACATATATAATCACACACAAATGGATGCATTATATATGTATGTGTACGTACATTATGGCATATATATGTGTATATACACAGATATTCATGTTATGGATTTATTTATGTACTATGGGTATATAAATGTTTTCATATATCTATATATATATGCTGTATTTTTCTGTGTATGTGTGTGCGTGTGTGAGCATGTATGTGAGAATGTGTCAGTGAGTGTGAATCTTATATATCCATTTAAAAAAAACTCCCTTTCCCGCCTTTACCCCATCACCCTGTTCTCCTACTGGCCCCTCTGTAGTTTGTCTTTTTTCGCAGATAGTTGGGAATTTATTTTATCAATCCCATGTTAACAATCTTTGTCTCAAAATATCATTGCAACATCTGCAATCGGCAAAAGAAATTTTTAGTATCAGTCGTTAATGAAGTGAGGTAGTTTGCTTAGTGTATTTGTAAAGGACAAATACTGTCTGTATGTAGCATTGGCTATTGTCCAATACTTCACATTTTGAATCATTGTGGCAGTGGAGGATAACATCTTATATAAACCTTGTATTACCAGAAAAGGGGTACTTAGAAAGAACAGGTTAATTTAATTTCACTTGCCAACAACTTGCAACAAGTAGCCTAAACTTAACAAGTACATTTAAAGCAATCGTACCTTAATATATTTAATATGATTATATTTACTTACCTTTTTCAAGGCTACCGGTTACCTTGATTTTTTTTAAAGTAATATCAACTTGTGAGATTGTACAGTGGATATAACTATGTGACAAAAACCCAAATTAATTATAAATACTAAAAAATATAAATGTTTACATCAGTATTTTGTCATAGTATCAAATTCAGGTTTAGGGATAAATAAAAGCTATTTTTCAGCCTAATATTAAAGCTGCACTAATGAATATTTGTATATGAACAATAGATCAAGTGACTGCGTGTAATGTAAGAGGGGTCGCTTGTAATAATTAACCCACAGAGAATTATCAATCTGTTAGAGCCCTCAGCTCTATGGAGCTTTTTAGCTTTTTTGTTTTGGTTTTACCAAAGATAGAGAAGATAGCGATGTAGTGGCGCATTTAGCAGCTAAAACGTTACATGCCGGTATTTGTCTCAAGAGATGGCGGTGACCAAAGCAGAGCTAAAAGGAGAGTGAATATTGGACTTACATTCACCAAATGAGCAGAAACACAACTTAAAAGTAATGCTAATGTTGTGTGAATGGGCAACTGTATGCTAACACGTTAGCCATATCAACTAAGAGTTTGTCGGTGTTGTTTTCAGCTTGTTTCTGCTGCCCTAAAGTTAACAAAAGCATGCAATAGTCACCGCTTTAAATGCTAATATCCGATAGCAAAAGGGTAGCAATGCTTCCTAGGCCAGCTTAGGGTCGGTTAGCGGCTAACAGTGGTGTTCTGTGTTAAAGGTTGTCGCGGCTCAGAGGCAAGTCCTCACAGCTCTCCCACCACATCCCGCGGGCCCCATGGAGGCTCCAACGAAGAGATCTGGGTACTGCGCAAGCCCGTGGCAGGTAACTAAGCCGCGTTGCGCTGAGGCCTCAACCCCTGACTCCTTTAAACTCTATCCAGGGCTCAAACAGTATCTGACATCCGTTTAAAAAAAAAGAGAGGCTTTTCTGCCTGGCAGTGTCTTACAAGTGTCTATGGTGTTGGTAAATGTCCCAAAGAGCAGAACCTATCCACACATCCATTTCTTTGCGCTAAGAAATGAATGTTTGAAGGCTTTCAGATACTCTTTGACCTGCTCCTGACAGTCCTCATGTCCTGCTTATCCCTCCATCTGAAGCTTAGCTTAACTCAGTGGCCTAATGTGTAGGACTGCAGCCATCTGCATCGGATCTACAGTCTGTGTGTCTTTTCAACTGAATGTATGGGGACGTCTTCATGTGAGAGAGAAGAAAAGAACTTAGGAAAGAGAGAGAGTGGAAGAGTGAGAGAAAAGAAGTGTATGTACAAAAGCGAAAGGTGTGTCTTGTTTACTCCACTTCTGTGTTTGTCGCTCAGTCGTCCGTCACCTTGTTTGTCTGTCCGTCCGTCCTGTCCATTCAAACACATGCTGCCCAGTGCATTTCAATGGAGAGTCACACCTGTTACCACGTTGCTTTGGATATCCGCTAAACCACTCAATGTGTGTGTGTGTGTGTGTGTGTGTGTGTGTGTGTGTGTGTGTGTGTGTGTGTGTGTGTGTGTGTGTGTGTGTGTGTGTGTGTGTGTGTGTGTGTGTGTGTGTGTGTGTGTGTGTGTGTGCGTGCGTGCGTGTGTGTGTGTGTGTGTGTGCGTGAAATTGTATGCATCCATCTGTGTGTTGCATGTGTGCAATCTATACATATTGTTTGGGTGGTTGCATGTGTGTGTAAATGCATGTGTGTGTTTTTTGTGTGTGTGTGTGTGTGTGTGTGTGTGTGTGTGTGTGTGTGTGTGTGTGTGTGTGTATTTGTGTGTGTGTTTGTTGCAGGTGGAGACCGCAGCAGTGTGGGTAGTTCTGGCAGTGTGACCAGTGTGAGGTCGTCGGGCAGCGGTCAGAGTGCCGGCAGTGCACACATCCTCCATGCACAGGCTGAAGGGGTTAAGGTACGATGACACACACACACACACACACACACACACACACACACACACACACACACACACACACACACACACACACACACACACACACAAATTGGTGTATATGCATCAAAGTAAACCTGAAATGGTACAGACCAAAGAGAACATTATTGCCAGTGTTTAAATGAAAGCAGCAGGGAAATTAAGAATTTAGAAGACTATATACCGCTGAAAAAAAGATGTCAAGGTTTATTAATCTTTTCCTTAATTTTTCAATGATATAGTTTGTTTCCTTGTTCAAATGGTACACAATTTATTCATTTCAATTCTTTATTAATGTAACTGAGAGAGTCAGTCACAGCAGGTCAGCTGAACATCCAAAAATGTGTGTACAGGCAAGCATACATTTCAACATATCTTCATATAAAGTTTCTAATAATACTTGAATTACTGGTGGAAAGTAACATTACAGTATATTTACCAAAGTACTGTTCTAAGGTACAATTTGAAGGTACTTTTACTTGTAAATACTTATGTATTTACACTTTATGCTACTTTAGACTTTTACTACATTTCAGAGGTAAATATTGTACTTATTCCTCAAATGTACCTGTCAGTTGCACTCTTTTATTATTATTTCTCAGTAACAATAACTATTCATGACTAAATAACCAACAATCAAAGTTAAAATTTAAAAAAACTCCTAAATCATTATTTATAGAGATTTGAACACTTTAAACTCAGTTTATGTGCCAAATGTACAGTACATGTCATACATTTTCAGCAAGCGTCCTGTTAATAAACTGCAAGTGAGACATTTTTAAACCTACTAAAACATCCACACAGCAAAACTAGCCCCAGACTGACTGGTAGCAGCTGTCTTCTCTGAGTCCCAGTCCATTTACTCCTCATCAGCGTCAGTCAGATTCTGATGACAGTGCTCAAATTGGAAGCTTCAGAACCGAGTTTTAAATGTGATTAATGTAGTAATACTCAACCAACATCACAGATGTCTTTTTTAGACAGACTTTCCTACAGAGATCAATCTTATTGGAGATGATGAGGTTTTAGAATTGGCATTTTTTTGATTCTTAATGAGTAGATAAAAAAGGAACCCAACCAATCTAGCATTTAGCAGCTAGAGTCAGATATATTTATAAAAGAAAACAGCCACAGGAACGACCCCTGGACATGTTCGTCTATCTGCTGCTTGAAGAAACAATTCCAGCTTCACATGTTATCTACAACAACTTTTAGGAAACTTTGAGAATATAAATATTTTTTAAGCACTAATAAGTTAAAATCGGGGAGTCACTAGTTACTCCTGGTATGGATATGTAATTTATGTGTGGGTGATTGGAATCGAATGGGGCTATGTATTAATGGAAAGGATGTAAAGAAATGTGTGCACAAATGACACGAGAGAGACACTCCCACTGACAAGCGATTGTCAATTATCCCACACCTGGCGACACAGAATGGGAGGGGCAGAATGTATTTTAGACCATTGTTGAGTTCATGATTTGAAATACCCCTGACGAAGGTCCAGAGCAGTGTTACTCATTGCAAGCCTCTTGTGGCTCGCCAAGCTTTAATTTGTTGCTCGCATGGCAGTAAATAATACGGTGATATGATCATGCAGTTAATACAGATATTTCATAATTATTTTTTTTTTTTAAGCAGCATAACATAACATGAGCCTAAATTTATTTATTTAACCTTTATTTAACCAGGTAGGCCATTGAGAACAAGTTCTCATTTGCAATGACGACCTGGCCAAGAAAAGCGTGGGCATGCAGGACAACGTACAGTTTCACATTCAGTACAATACAGGAATTCAGAATACAATAGGCTACATAAAGTACAGAATTAAGTGGGCAGAATTAAGTGGGCAGAGTACAATAGGCTACATGAAGTACAGAATTAAGTGGGCATTACAAAGCCGGTGCAAAGTGAGGTGTAAGGAAGTCGATGGATATGCGAAAAGTGATAAGGTAATAACAAGTATAAATATGAATAGACAGTCAAGTGCAAATTGTGGTCTAGTTAGTGATGATATAACGCAATGTATATGAAAAGACATTCTATATAAATGCTGAAATGTGGTGAGGCGTCAGTATACAGTTAGTACAAGTAGTGGTCTAGTTAGTGATGTAAAACAGTAATAACACAGTAAACATGTATATACATCTATATAGAGGCTGACTGTAGTAAGAAGTCAATATACAGTTAGTGCAAGTAGTGGACTAGGTATTGATGTAGCTCAGTAATAACATAATATACGTGAATAGACAGTCTAAATAAAAACTGAGATGTAGTAAAGAGTCAATGTACAGTTAGTGTAGAGTGTGGTCTAGAATAGTGATGTAGAACAGTAATAACACAATGTACATGAGTAGGCAGTATACAATGGGTGCAGAAAGTTGTCTAGATAGTGATGTAGGTCTGTAGATGTACAAGAATTGTACAATAAAGGTGGGGAGAAAAATTGAGCATGCCTGGGCAGATGATTAGTGCAAAGGAGCGTAAACAGATATATAAACAGAATAAAAACAGATATAAAAATAGTGCGAGGATGTGCAACTGTGCGACTGTGCAAAGGGGTAAGACAGAGATAATGGGATAAGGGTGTGCAAAACAGAGCTTGTATGATGGAGAGCAGTTAGCACGTACAGTGATCGGACAAGAGCTCAGACAGACATACTTTAAAGGCAGTTAGTGGGATAAGGGTTTTGAGTTTCAGGGTTTTTTGGAGTTCATTCCAGTCATTTACAGCTGAGAATTGGAAGGAGTGGTGGCCAAAGGAGGGGTGGGCTTTTGGGGTGACCAAGGAAATGTAACTGCTTGAGCGCAGGTGGGCTATTGTGACCAGTGAACTTAGGTACTTTCCCTAGGACAGACTTGTAAACACACAAGTGACCAGTGAGTTAAGTGACGAGTGTGTAACGAGGGCCAGCCAACTAATGCATAGAGGTTGCAGTGGTGGGTGTTAAGAGGGGCTTTAGTCACGAAATGTATGGCACTATGGTAGATAACATCTAGCTTTTCCAGGAGTGAATTTGAGGCAGTTCTATAAATGAAATCACTGAAATCGAGAATGGGTAAAATTTTCACCAAGGCGAGTTTGGCAGCACGAGTGAAGGAGGCCCTGTTGCGGAGAATCGAACCTGCTCTATTACAAAAAAATTATATTTAAAAAATTCTAGAAAAGATTTTTAAACCTTTTGTCCATAACATGACATGCGGAGTTGCCAGTTTAAGCGCTCTTTCCAACTTCTAACACCGAATGTGCTCTTGGATGGTTAGATACACAATAGCTGATGTAGAAAAAATTGCATATTGTATGTTCAGGGATGACATATTGTTAAGCAGACAACAAACTATTTTACTACTGCTATTTATGACTGGATGTAACTTTTGATACTTTGTGGTAAAAGTGGCTCTCCTATTGACTTTGTCCTATCAGTGTAGCTCTCGTGAAAAAAATAGTGAAGACCACTGGTCCAGAGGGACCGAAATGTTAGTTTTCTTAAATAAATGGTGATGCTGCAGCAAGAGCAGTGTGCAGGATTTTCTCTTTCTTCAAGCTACAACAAACAAAGATATTAAAAAAACGAATTATTGCTGCTTTAATGCAACAACATGTAAGTTGCTACATGCCTGTTCACGTAGATGCATTTGTGTCCGTGCACTTTCAGCTTCTCGCCACAGTCTTGTCCCAGTCTGCCAAAGCCAAGGAGCATCTACTGGAGCAGTCCAAGTCTGTGGACCAGCCTGCAGGTAGGACAGGGAGGCTGATCCTTCTTCAACCCAGTTTAAGTTTCACTGTAATGAGTTTACTTACAGTAGGAGTGTTAGATATAACTCTTTATGACACTTTAATTAACAGGAACCATGCTTGCAAGTGTTATGAAACTGGATGGGAAATGTTTCGAAAAAGAAAAAACCAGGTAGACAGAGAATCGGGTTAGAAAAATAACTCATGCTCTTCTACACGCATGCACGCACACACACAGACAGATCTTGGCTGGTTTAATAGACAGATGGCCAAGGCAGGATATGTGGGAGGAAGTGTAGAAGGGTGCGCTTGGTTAAGAAGGTTTTTTTTTTTTTTTTTATCTTGGAAAGCAAGAATGCGATTGGTTCCTTATCAAAGCAATGAGGGAGACTGACCAGAAATTGATTGTTGGAATAAGGACAGAGGTTAGGTCGGAAGTCAACTCATCTGTTGTGTGCAGTGATGGGGCGACAGCTTGACACTGGCCAATGGTATTTCTCCCAGCAGGCTCCGCCAGCTCCTCTCGGACATCAAGCCAATCGGGCTGTCCACTCCACGAAGCGCCGCCTTACGATGCCACGGCAACTAGGAAGGGGGAGGGGCAAGGCGAGGGGAAGGTAGGACAGTCCTGAAGTCCCACAGATTCAGTCCTCTCTCCGTCTCTCTTTCAAACACACGAGTCACATACAGACAATCACCACCATCAACATCTAACTGCAGCACAATGAGAATGTAGCTCAGTCAGCTCAATCACAGCCCTCTCACTCTTCTACACACACATACATACAATAGATTTTTTTATAGACACACACACACACACACACACACACACACACACACACACACACATACACACATCAAGATGTCCCAGCGGTTTCTCTCGCAACTGGCCTCGTCCGTGCTGCAAATGTTCGGATGCAGCCATGACACGGTGAGTTGTGAATGGAAGATCTCCAGCTTGATCTTGTATAAATCTTGGAATGAGGAATTTTGTGTGTGTGTGTGAGAGAGCGAGAGTGAGAGATAATCTTTTTCTTCTCTTGTTTATCTGCTACCTGCTATCCATCGTTATTCATTCCTTTTAGTTGCAGCTTCTCCTCTTACATTGCGGTATTTTTCTTCTTTTGCAGAGACAAATGTCTCTCAATTGATGTTTGGTAGGTCCGCCTCAGGCAAGCATAACTCAAGATATCGGTGTGTGTGTGTGTGTGTGTGTGTGTGTGTGTGTGTGTGTGTGTGTGTGTGTGTGTGTGTGTGTGTGTGTGTGTGTGTGTGTGTGTGTGTGTGTGTGTGTGTGTGTGTGTGTGTTTTCTGGCCGGTGCTCAGCAGTGTGCATGTTGTGGGTGGACTAACTCAGCACCAGAAGTGTGAAATCTGAGCTTACACCATGTACAGTAAGCTGTTGTTTACTGTAGTGTGTGTGTGTGTGTGTGTGTGTGTGTGTGTGTGTGTGTGTGTGTGTGTGTGTGTGTGTGTGTGTGTGTGTGTGTGTGTGTGCACGCGCGTGCAGGCCTACATTGAAAATCATTCGTCCTATTGTCTAAGAATTTCAAGGCTTGATAAAAAATTCAGCATATTTAAATAGCAGGTGGTCGTGGTGGTTGTGTGTGTGTGCGTCACTTGCCTAGAGTATTTGTTTGTGTTTGTGTGGGTGTGTGGGTGTGTGTGCGTGCATGCGTGCGTGTGTGTGTGTGTGCGTGCATGTGTGCTGCCATGTTAGCCATGTTCTCATGGCCATCTGTTAGCTAGAGTCCTTATTCCTCAGCACCCATGATTGTCCTAAAGAAAGATGGGAGGGAAAACCAATCAGCTTTGAGGGACAGTTTGGAGGAAGGAGGGTCATGCGGAAAAATGAAGAAGAGTAGAAGAGGAGAAGAAGAAACAGGCAGAATGGAGAAAGACAGAAGGGATGTGGGACTTTACTGTAAAGAGAAGCAGAGTGCGTGGGAAGAAGTCTTGCAGTGGTTTTGCAATTACACTCGGCCCTGTAGCTCCGTTCCCTGCTGTCGACCATCAGCATCTAGAGCTGGACATAGCAGAAAATCAACAACTAGAACTAGCTGTTGCAACCAGCTTCATGTTTAATGGTAACATTACCATTAAACAACCAGGCTTTGAAAATATAGCAGCTATAGAATTAACTTATAACTTATAAATTAACTTTTTAAAACATTCAGCTACAATTTTAGCAATCAACAGCAGAGCTTTTGTTGTTTGTCCTGTCTTAGCTGGCTGAACATTTTGGACGGACTCTAATGAACAGGAAATCACTGTACATAATGATTGTGTGCACTTATACTGTACGATATACAGTAGATTTTAGCTATCACCACAGTAATACAGTGTTTTCTTCCCTTCAAGAGCAAAAGAAACAGCATCATTTCTATTTTGTCTTTACTTTCCAGCTGTAAAGTGTCAAATGCAGATTGCCTGCTGTTGCTTATCTGCATCTCCTGCTGTAACATTTGAAATACTGTAGACAGGGCCTTTCTCCCTCCTAACTTTAGCCTGGTTTTCACTTCAGGGCCAAGCAGGGCTAATTCATTGACTTAAACAGCATCCAAGGGGTGTCATGATTTCGACAGGATCAGCGATTACCCCAGTATTTTTTTCTCTCTTCACCTCGCCTACTTGCGCACGTCCGTAGAAAAAACAACAATAGGCACGATGTAGCTTACCGGCTAGTAGCATGCAGCTAAAGACAGAGGGTAACATTAGCTTACTGGTACCATGCAGCCTGCATTTTCCAGACACCATGGCCAAGTCAGAGATGACGGAGAAACAACAGAAAAAAAATGTGGCAACATTTTGCCTTCCCCGTGAGTGAGTTATGGAAACAAACAATGAAGGTAAAGCACGTGGGCTCTGACGGGACTCCATAGTGCATTTATTTGCACCTTGTTAAACTAATAGTACATTCAATTGCACTCTGAGAAACTCAAACTGTTGTTGCAATCTACCTTTCTGCCATCTAGTGGCTCTTATTGTGGCTTTGCCGTCCCTGTTAAAGAAAACAAATGTTTAAATCGAAAATGTAATCGAATCGTGCTCGTAAAGTCGAAAGTCAAATCAAATTGTTGATTTGGAGAATCGTGACACCCCAATCAGCATTATTATAATGATCCATAAATGTATAAGAATGTGTATTTGTGATATTGGTAAAGATATACCGGTTAACGGTCCTTTGCTACAGTATCTAAATTGTGGCCCCTGTTTGGCCCCACTTGGCCCTGCTGAGAAAAAGTGGCTGTTGAAGAAGCAGACACGGAGCTAGTGACAGCATGCCCCCTGTCTTCTCTCCCGTAGAGCTCAGAGGCCGTTGTCCAATGGCTGAGCGACTTTCAGCTGCAGGTCTACGCTCCAAACTTCCTGGGCGCTGGGTATGACTTGCCCACCATTAGCCGAATGACCCCGGAGGTAAGGCAACTGAACCCTGACCCCTGAACCCCAGAGAGCACTTCCAAGGACCAAAATGGAAACAAGTCTGCACAACTTTGATTTGTCCTTGATGTTTTCAAGATGCATGTATACCATTCCCTTTAAAAAATCTTAAATGAGCACGTTTATGCCGCTCAATACTTTCCCTGCCTCCTGCCAAACCTTTCACCTCTCACGTCTCTGCATTTTTCTTTGAACCCTGTTAAAAAATAATATATTTTTTGGGTCCAAAAACTGCACATTATAGTTTACAAAAAAATATTATTGTCATGCCTATATGCACGATATGAGGAAAATATCTAATTGTGATCATTTTGACTAATATCGCGATATGATTCATGATATTGGAGGTAATGATCATTTTTGTATTATTCTCATTTTCATTGAAAATTATTAAAATAAAAAAAATGAAATGATTATAGTGTGAGAGGATCTGTACCAAAAAATATTTTTCTTTAGTCTGTAGGATAGGATTTGTAGGCTGGGACGTCTCTGCAGCACCACAATACTTAATTCAGAATGGTTTGACACATATTTTGCCTTCAGCAACTATTATAATGTAATAATGTATACTTTATTAATCCTGCAAGGGGAAATTAATAATAATATATAATAATTATATATTTAGATATTGCACTAGTCCATATTGCGATTTCAATACAATTGCGATTCTGCAGCCCTAATGCCTATGAGTATTTTAAACATCTGAATGAAATTGACCCAAAATATTGAAAAGGCCGAGTGGATTCTACACCTTTTCACTGTCTTGTTGAAAGATGAGAAGATTGATACCACTCTCAGGCATGAGAGTGGCAAATTAAAAGTGTATTTTCTGAAACTATTCCTTTAAAAAGGGTACATTTCCAATAACCTCACTCTGTAGTTTCAAAGCTGAAACTTAATTTGCATAAAATATGAAGCAATATAGAAGTAATGCATTGACAACACTTTCACCTTCATTGTTTAAAAGTTCACTAAGCATATTTTATTATTCACATAAAATCGAACATAACTAAATGATTTCCTTTAATAAAAAAATAAAATAAAAGAATCCATAATTTCAAAAAAGCTCAATATATCCACACAACCTCCTGACTCTCCCATCATCTTCAACACTGCTGCTGTTGCTTCTGCTGCTGTCTTTTCTGAGGAACTAGACTGATGATCTCTGCCACGCTCACCTACATACAAATAATTGTATAGCATACATAAATTATTTGTATATATACGTACACTGAGGGGCTGTGCATGCGGAATGGTTCAGAGCTGGGCTGTCTTAAAAAGGGTTTTGTTATCAGAGATATGTCATAGTGTTCTGCCCTATTCTACTGTATGTTTGGGTCACATCTGCATATAATTTGAGTTATGCAACCGTGTGTGTGTGTGTGTGTGTGTGTGTGTGTTTGTGATTGTTCACGTATGTTTGTAAAAGTGTGTTCCCGTGAGTCCAACACAACTACCACTAGAACACACAGAAAACTGACACAATGACAGGATGACACACTGTTTTTTGGTTTATTAATCACAGTTCCAAATAAATCTCCACACCAACGTTACATTTTAATACACTTAGTTTGTATTTAAATATGAGCTTGTTTACTTATCACAGTAATATAAGAGTATAGAGGGCTGAATTTAAATGATATCATGGAGAACCGAGCTGATTCTTTCTTGTAGATGCTTACTTTTCACTGCAGATATTTGCTTTGGCTTTCCTTGCTTTTCTTATGATTTTGAGACATTTACATTTCTGCTCTCTTCTCAACTGGCAGAAGCTTTCATCAGATGTCACGCTGTCACTTGTTTCTTTGTGTTGCAAGCTTTCCTTGTGTGTGTGTGTGTGTGTGTGTGTGTGTGTGTGTGTGTGTGTGTGTGTGTGAGAGAGAGAGAGAGAGAGAGAGAGAGAAAGTGTGTGAGAATGACTGCTGGACTCTTGTGGAGATTTTAATTCCCTTTGTGGGGGAAAAGTCTGAACATGCCACCAGTGTATCTTACTTGTGTCTGTGTGTGTGTGTGTGTGTGTGTGTGTGTGTGTGTGTGTGTGTGTGTGTGTGTTTGTGTGTGTGTGTGTGTGGGTTTGTTTCTGTGTGTAGGATCTGACAGCTATTGGAATAAGTAAACCAGGTCACAGAAAGAAGATGACATCAGAGATTAACAAACTAAGTGTCACTGAGTGGCTGCCTGACCACAAACCTGTAAGTACAACACACACACACACACACACACACATACAGTACATGCATTTACACATGCAACCACCCAAACAATATCTGTACATTTTGTGCATACAAATGCACACATGCAACAAACAAATACAGTCACACACGCATGCATGCATGCACGCACACGCGCATGCGCACACACACACACACACACACACACACACACACACACACACACACACACACACACACATTCACAACACTTTAGTTAGATGCTAATCTGTTTAAAAAAACAACAACAAGCTAACAGGTGTAATGTCAGCTAGTCTTGTAAGCTGTCACGTTTCTGGTGTTCCTATAGGCTAGTCTAGGAGAGTGGCTGTCTGCTATTGGTCTAAGCCAGTACCACCAGGTGTTGGTGCAGAACGGTTACGAGAATATCGAGTTCATCACTGACATCACCTGGGAGGACCTTCAGGAAATAGGCATCATCAAACTGGGTAAGAACGTACAGATATTCAATACAATTTTTACATCAGAACCACCATGATGGCAACAGTAACCCCTTCATGGTGTTAGAGTCTGCATGTGTTTTTGTCTGCCTACAGGATTCAGCACCATGGAGAGCAATTTTTGCTAGGTCTTTGCAAGCGTATCGAACACACAATTAGATCTGTGGCAAGCATTTATATGTGCTGAATTTAAGTAGACAGCTACCCTGCAACATAATAACAGATGAATGTGAGTGGGGCGTAGACATGACACACAAATGTAGTAAAAGGTTATCAGACAAGTGAAAAATATAACTGACCTAGAAGGACACTTGGAGAGCACAGACCTCTGCCAAGGCCAAATGTCCTATCTCGCTATGTTACGAAAGTAAAAAATAAATCGTGTATCCGTCCCGTTGATTCGGATCCACTCTAAAATGTATTGCTTTCTTCCTTTGCCCATACTAAACTCTTCCACCAAGTTTCATTAAAATCGGGCTAGTTGTTACCTATAGTAGGTAATAAAGGTTTATACTTCTCTCTCTACCTGCTGTTGGTTAAAAGAAAAGCAAACTACTAAACTGCATTTTTTAAGTTTTTTTTTTAACAGTGATGCTACAAAAGTATGCAGTGCACTATGGATATGGTTAACAATACATGCACTGGCTGGTTTAGTTTTATGACAAAAGTTAGTACCAGCTGGGTAGCTAAAAAGTCCGGTGCACAGTGTGTTTTCAGTTAGCTAAGCTAGCAAGCCACACAGTCCTCTCAATGGCTGACTGTGAAAAGGGAAATGTTACGTGTTGAAAATAGGGAATAGATACATGATTAAATGTGTTCCGAAATACGAAAATGAAGGTGTAAAAAGTGCCAGTGAAATTTAAATAGAGCAGTAAAATGTATTATGTTTTAAAAAAAATCAATAAAGTAAAAGTATAAAGCTTTATATTTCTTTTTACACTCCATTTTAATTATTTATCTGATAAATTATATTTCTGACTTGTCTGATAACCTTTTGCCATATATTATATGTGTTTCCATGCTTCATAGTTGCAGCCCATGTTCATATTGTGAGTTTAGGGAAAATCTAAATGTATAATTATAATAATTCTATTAAAATACTAATAGAAAATATTATTTTATTTTGATTTCAAATACTATTTAAAACCATCTTTATAGAAGTTACCTTAATTAAACAATAAATGTAATTCAAATCTTCTAATGTTTTAGGCCACCAGAAGAAGCTGATGCTGGCGGTGAAGCGGCTGGCTGAAATGCAGCGCGGTTCAGACGGCCGGGGCTCACTCAGAAAGAAGCCCCCGCCAATCACACAGCAGCAGGACGTCCTGTCCATGGACAGCCCGCCTCCAGATGGTGAGCTAACAGATGCAAGTCCCATAATGAGGTTCAACTGAAATCCATTGGAGTGTGTGCACGCCTTAGCCTATCTAATGAGATCTCTCAATAGCCAAAAGTTTAACAGTGTAACAGTACAGTCATGACCTCCTGTCCTGTTAGGATTAATATTCATTTTAATATTCATTGTAAATTTTGATCTGGCCCGCATATGAATTTAGGTTCACAACAGATTTTAGTTGTGCACCAAATCAAAAACTGAAAAACTGTTCAATATGTAATTACGCAACACACAGAGCAGAATTTGGCACATTTGCTGACTTTGAGAGTCCCACACAACCAGAGACTTTGCATATTCATTCAATTGTAATCAATGTTTTGTTTGATTTGCTAAATTCTATGCTGGCTAAGGAACTTTTTGCTGACTTTTTTAGGTCTTTATGTGGACCACACTGTAAGTGAGAAGACTATATTAGATATACAGTCAAAAATATTTTACTTTTCTCTTCATTAAAGCACGTCAATAAACTAGAGATGTTCCGATACCAGTATCGGAAAAGCCTCCAATACTGCCTAAAATGCTGTTATCGGTATTGGCAAGTACTGGAGTTTATGCACGGATCCGATACCATGTTATTCTACTTTATATTAGTTTATTTATGTTATATGCATAATTTATTTTTCAATTATGACTGACTGTCAAACTGGATAATAAAAGGAAGTTCTATGGTATCCATTGTTTGTGTTTGTTCATGTTTCACAAAGAGTTTAACCTGAGCCAGGCCATACAACAAAGATAGATATCCTATCACATCCATACAGGGATAGAAGTATACAGCTGTTAAAACATAATAAAATATATGACACACTGGTATCGGATCGATTCAATTCAATTCAAATCATAACAAGAGTTATCTCAGGACACTTTACAGATAGAGTAGGTCTAGACCACACTCTATAATTTACAAAGACCCAAGAATTCCAGTAATTCCCCCGAGAGCAAACATTTATTGCGACAGTGGTGAGGAAAATCTCCTTTTAGGAAGAAACCTCGGGTGGTGAGAAAAACTTCCTTTTAGGGAGAAACCTCGGACAGACCCAGGCTCTTGATAGGCGGTGTCTGACGGTGCTGGTTGGGGGGTGCGATGAACAATAGCAATAATAGTCACAATACAGATACTGGAAAAATGACCAGAAATAATAATAGTTGTAGTAGTTCCTGGCATAGCAGGGCACTGCAGGGCGTTACAGGACATAGCAGGGCACAGCAGAGCATAGCAGGGCATAACATGACGTAGCAGGGCGTAGCAGGATGTAGCAGGACGTAGCAGGGCACTGCAGAGCATAGCAGGGTGTAACAGGGCATAGCAGGGCACGTTTTAATAGGAGAGTTTTAAGTTTACTTTTAAGTGTGGTGATGGTGTCTGCCTCCCGAACACAGACCAGGAGCTGGTTCCACAGGAGAGGAGCCTGATAGCTGAAGGCTCTGGCTCCCATTCTACTTTTAGAGACTCTAGGAACCACAAGTAACTCTGCATTCTGGGAGCGCAGTGCTCTAGTGGGACAATAAGGTACTATGAGCTCTTCTAGATAGGATGGTGCTTGACCATTTAGAGCTTTATAGGTCAGGAGAAGGATTTTAAATTCAATCCTGGATTTTACAGAAATATGATCTCTTTTCTTAGTTCTTATCAGAACACGTGCTGCAGCATTCTGGATCAGCTGGAGAGTCTTAAGGGACTTATTTGGGCAACCTGACAGTAAGGAATTACAGTAGTCCAGCCTGGAAGTAACGAATGCATGGACTAGTTTTTCAGCATCGTTTTGAGACAGTATGTTCCCTAATTTTGGCAATGCTACGAAGATGAAAAAAGGCTGTTCTTGAGATTTGTTTTAAGTGGGCGTTAAAGGATACATCCTGATCAAAAATAACTCCTAGATTTCTGACAGTAGTGCTGGAGGACAGGGCAATACCATCCAGAGTAGCTATATCTTTGGTTAATGAGGTTCGGAGGTGTTTAGGGCCCAGCACAATAACTTCAGTTTTGTTTGAGTTTAACATCAGACAATTGTAGGTCATCCATGATTTTATATCTTTAATGCATACTTGAAGTTTAGCTAACTGACTGGTTTTGTCTGGCTTGATTGAAAAGTATTATTGGGTGTCATCCGCATAACAGTGAAAATTAGTGTGTTGAGTGTTTCCTAATAATATTGCATAGAGGAAGCATATATAAGGAGAATAGAATTGGTCCAAGCACTGAGCCTTGTGGAACAGCTTGGCGAACTTTAGCGTACCGGGAGGATTTATCGTTAACATTAACAAATTGAGATCGATCAGAGAAATAGGACTTAAACCAGCTTAGTGCGATACCTTTATACCAACTAAATGTTCCAATCTCTGTAACAGGATGGTATGGTCAATAGTGTTGAATGCAGCACTAAGATCTAATAAGACAAGTACGGAGGCAAGTCCTTTGTCAGCAGCAGTTAGAAGGTAATTAGTGATTTTCACCAGTGCTGTCTGATCGGTACAAAAATATAAAAAAAAATGGTATCAGACATAAACTATACATATCTGGACCTTGCTGTCATTCTCCTTTCTGAGTGCAGCCCCTACTGAAATTGAGTTTCATACCCCAGATCTTATTGATTAATTCTAAGGCTGTGTTTTCTCTTTTTTCTCAGAGGTCATGTCTCCAAAGATGAGCACTTTCCAGGACAGCGAGTTGAGCACCGAGCTGCAGAATGCCCTGATCCAGCCAGGTCAGGAGGTAAAAGCTCAGCGAACACGCAGCAAAGACCATGATGAGGTGATGACAGGAGGGGGAGGAGGTGCTGGGCCACCTAAGAAAGAGGCGCGGACTATGAGGCAACAGAGCAGCCAGGGAAGCAGCTCCTCCCACAGAGGCAGCACCTCCTCCCAAGGCAAACACCGTCACTCCCACTCCCAGCCTGCGCCTCCCTACACGCCCCCTCACACCCCAACCAAGACTAGAACCTCATCTTCCTCCTCCACCTCCTCCGTCCAGAGCACAGCGTCCCCGCAGGCCAAACACAAGCCGCCCCCACAGTTCATCCAGGGGGAGAGGCCTCAGTCGCCGCGCTCCCACCCCCCTCAGTCTCCAACCCAACGCGGACCTCCGTGTGCCCAGCTCCCGCCCCAGCAACCCCAACAACAGCAGCCTCAAGTCCAGCCGCAGCAGCAGGCACACCCTCAGCACCATCCACAGACGCAGGCGATGGAGGTTAGGGAGAACCACCAGCCACAGGTGCCGCTGCTCTGCCTCCCGCCAGAGGCGGAGCTGGCTGAGAGAGACGGAGAGGAGCCTTCTGCGCTGCAGAAGAAACGCTCCCACAGCCTCAACCGATACGCCGTCTCAGATGGGGAGTGCGACGAGAGAGCAGGAGGAGTTGGAGGGCAAGAGGGAGGTGGAGTGGGGGAAGCAGAGGTGGCGGGAGGTCAGGGCTCTGCCGCCGTCAGAGGGGACGGAGTTAAATACGCCACGGTGACCCACCGCGTCAGCCGCAGCCACTCGGTCCGCAACCAGGACAAGAACGCCAACCGCACCCTGACGCAGTCTTTTGCTCTGCGTCAGAAGAAAAAAGGCCCGCCCCCGCCACCGCCCAAACGCTCTAGCTCTAACATCTCCACCTCCAACTCCAACCTGACGGAAGCCAACACACTGCCGCACGCGCTCACCACCACGGGGGGGATGCTGGACGTGCCTTACCACCAACAGCGACGGGCCAGCGACCTGGGGGTGTCCGTAGAGACGGCCGCCGTGGAGACAAGCAGCGTGGGTAGTGTGAGGAGCATCGCCGCCATGTTAGAGATGTCTTCCATAGGAGGTGGAGCCAAAGGCATGGCACTGCAGAGGAATTTCCTGCAGGTATTGCAGAAAAATTGTCCATTAGTTTACACAAACAAGTGCTTCTCCAAAATTTCTATACAGTATGTAGTTGATGTATAATGTATATATTCACAAGTGCAATATTGTGTTTTTCTGAGTGCACTAACAATGAGAAAAATCTCAGGACCTAGAATATCAATACTATCTACGTATATTCACAACAAGTTTTTATACAGTGAATTTCCAAATTCAACTTTATTTTACACCTCTTTTTTTATCTTTATATTGTTTTTCTACTTTATTTTTTCATTGTATTTTTCTATTTCTTCTTATATTTTTGTGTAAAACTGACTCTTACAGCAGTGCACAAAAATTCCAATGCACCTGCATGGCTCTGTACCCGTGCAAATGGCAATACACATCTGTTCTATATTCTGTTCTTTTCTGAACTAAAGCATGATCAACCAACTGTATGGTTGTGTGTTTACCAGGTGGGGAAAACACGCGATGCCATTGGTCTGGACGGTGAAGTGGTGAACCGGCGGCGGACCATTAGTGGCCCTGTCACTGAGCTGGTGGCAGCTGCCAGGCGTGAACAACCAACTCCCTCTGCTTTACCCTCTCCCTCCGTCCAGCCTGAAACCTCCCCTCCCCCTGTAAATTCCTCCTCCCCAAACCCTCCGTCCTCCCCCCACCCCAGCTCGGGAGGCAGTTCGTCAGAGAACCTGCCGTTTGCAGATGAGGGAAGCCTGACCATCCGTCGCCAAGGACGAGGAGAAGGAGAAGGACAGGTAGCTATCTATATATGTTTGTCTATCTATCTATCTATCCATCTATCTATCTATCTATCTCATAGACTGTAAAGATGAGTGACGCGTCTCTGCTTCCTCCCACTGTACAAAAGTGAAGCCAAAATATCCCGTATACGGGCGCTGCTGTTTTGGAGAGTCGCCGTAGTAATTGAGCGGTGGAGCAGGGGTCTCATAGTCCCGCCCATACACCCGCCCGACCATTCGCAAGCCAATCACAGCTGTCAATCATGACGTTCTTTATAGCATCAAATAACTAATGAAAACCAAACTTATCAGAAAAAATCGACACTTTTTTTTTTAGATAATATTTTCAGGCATTTATTTCCATTGTACAGATGAATACATGAAAGGGGGAATTACATGCAGCGAAGGGTCGCAGGGCAGAGTCGAACCTGTGGCCGCTGCGTCGAGGAGTAAACCTCTATATACGTGCACCTGCTCTACCAACTGAGCTGACCCGGCCACAGAAAAAAATCTACACTTGAACAAACAGCAGTGTGATAAGAACTAGCTAAAATGACAGAAACCATCCACCAACAAAAAATGTATTTGACGTGTACTTTTTTGTTTGGCCCATGTCCCATCCGCTAACACGGAGGGGGCGGTATTTATCACCTATACTGCAGCCAACCACCAGGGGGCGATCTAGCTATTTAGCTATCTAGCTATCAATCTATTATATATACTGTATCTATCTATTTAATCTTTCTATCTATATATTATATGTACATCATCTATCTATGTAATGTAATGTGCTAAAATCAAGTGTTCTTTAATGTATAGTGGAGCTTCTGTGTTCTGTAGGCTTTATTTGTGTTATCCATTGATCTTTGTCAATGTTTTTGACTGTTTGTGCAAAAATGACCTCTTGTCACGAATGTATGAATTTTCCGTTAGTGTGTATTTTGTGTTTGTCTGCAGGGAGACGGCGAGGGTCCCCAGGGAGACGGGGATTACACGCAGGAGGACATCTCCAGGGTTGAGGCCACGGCGACCTTAAAGCGACGGCCCCGCAGCTCCAAGCCCCACCCCAACGGCTCCGACTTCACCCTCCAGGAGTCGTCCACCGTCAAACGGCGGCCCAAGAGCCGCGACAAGGAGCCAGAGGGCTACGCAGACCTGGCTGCTAACGGAGAGCCTGTGGGGGCCGGGCAGCCCAACACCACGCAGCCAGTACCCTACCAGAACGGCACGGCCACAGTGAAACGCCGCCCGGTGTCTGAGGCCGGAGTGACAGAGCAGCCGCAACCTCAACCTCAACCTCAACCTCAATCTCAACCTCAATCTCAACCGCAAGTGACTGCCACGCCCCGCAGGGACAATGTGGACCAAGGCGCTCCAGTGGCCAATGAAGCAGGCCCTGTGAGAAAACCAAAGCCTCCAGTCTCCCCGAAGCCTGTGGTGGCACAGATAAAGAGACAGGCAGGCCCACAGTCCCCCCCACAGCCGATCTCCAACAAAAGAGTCCCCCTGCCTGGCCCGGGGACGCCTGGAAGCCCAGGTACTCACGGCGTATGATTGTGGGTTTTCTGTCAGATGTGGGTGAGGTTGGGGTCATTATTTGAAAATTTGCAAGTGCTTTGTAGTAAAAATCAACATCTTTGTGTTCATGGCCATAGTGGAAGGCGGGGCAAAAAGCCAGCAGTCATAAATAGAGTCGAGACATGATGACTTGTACAAACTGTCGGCTACAGAGAGTAACACAGGGACCTCAATTCCAACGTCCAAAAGGTTTGGGGCGAGGGAGTTTGAGAAACTATTTGAAAAGCACTTTGTTTGAAGCATACTAAAGCCTTAAAGCCACCAGGGTCAGTATGCTTAAAACAAACTGCCAATGTGGTTGAATGACAAGTCCAAACATGTAATCTGGCCACATTGGCAGGCGAAAGGCATTAAGTTTATGATAAGGATCCCCATTAGCTGATGCCTAGACAACCAGCTAGTCTTCCTGGGGTCTAAAACAACATTAAGACAGACAATATTAAATCAGACAATAGGAAAAGAAAGTAATAATAACAATCTAAATGAACAAAATAACAAGGAAACAGCCAGAAACAAATATCTAGAAAACATTGCTTAAGAACCTTATGGGATGGTAATGATGATTCCAAGTATTAGTCAAATCCTCAGGCGTAACCAGGGAAAGTTATTGTTTAAAAAAACTTTAGATTTCGAATTGTATAACGAATTTACATGACATTACACTACATTCGTTCATTCATTCATGGTGTTGCACTCGGTTGTGTACACGAAAAGTGACAGAAGTAGCTGGCCAATTGCTGTGCCAAGAGGTAATATATCAGGATGCAGATGCCAGTCAGTGATCCAACCCCGCTCTTTTTTCTATATCTCTATTTCTGTAGTGAATGGAAAGAAGATCCCTCCACCTGTGTCGCCTAAACCGGCGCCCCCACCCACGGCACCCAAACCGGCCAAGCTCATCCACTCCATGACCAGCCCCCCCTCCCCTAACCCGTCCTCTGCCCCGGTCAAGCAGCACCATGCGGTGGCCCGACAGACCAGCTCACCCCCCTGCTTCCCCCCTTCCAACATCCCCAGCCCGCCAAACGCCAAGCCGCTGAGCCCGTCTCCGCAGAGCCCCCACACCCCGCAGACCCCCACTACACCACAGACGCCCCAGACTCCCGCCACTCCCAGCCCGACCCCGCCACCCGTCAAGCCCCCTCGCTCCTCCATCGGTGGGGTGTCGGTGGACACTGGGATGGCGGGAGGCGGGGTCACGGTGCCGGCCGCAACGACACCGGACTTCGGTGTGGATTCATTGGTGCATCAGAAGCTGGAGGAGACAAGTGCGTCGCTGGCCGCCGCTCTGCAGGCCGTGGAGGACAAGATACTGCGGCAGGAAGAGTAAGGAGCACACACACACACACACACACACACACACACTTCTATACTCACAGAAAAAAACACACTAATCACTTCGGTCATCATCAGGTCAAAATGTGTATTTGTCCAATACTTTGGTTTATGACTGATTACGTGCAAACTAATGGTATTCCCATCAGCTTCAGCTGTAGTCTATAGTTTTCTTAGCATAATGCTATAGGACTAGCTCCAGACTGCAATACAAGAACAATGTTGTTCTTTATAGAGCTCAACAGTGTGGTTCCGGAACTAAAAATACCATTCAATATCTCCATAAGGATTTTGATTATTATGTCAAAACCATCAAAGTTTAAACTTTCCATGAGCTACGAGGTTGTGAAACGAAGGTGTATGCCCCTGTAGAAGCAAATAGTCCGTTTGAAATCAACCTTTTGTAGAAGTAATACACTACCCACAATCCTAGGCGTAACAGTGATGTGTCTGATTGGTGGAGTTCACTGTTACAGTCTTGTACCTTTGCCTTTTTTGGCATTTTTTAAATGTTCCTTAAATGTTGCCAAATCAAACGTTCACGATTCATCTAGCATTTAATGGAGTAATTGGGAGGATAAAAGAGAAAGAGGAAAAACATGATATTTACATTTACTTACATAGTTAGTGCATACCATAAGGTTTATTTTCAGAAGTGGAGGGAAGTCAGATTTAACCTCTGAGGACCCTTAGAGGTCAAATCCAAGGTGGCCGCCAGTCCACCAGGTCTAATGTTCAAAAGTGCTTCGTTATCGGAACCAAACAAAAACATTTAGGTGTTTTTTCAACTTAATTGGTGATACCTTTGTTACATACTTTACCTTTTTATGGCTTTTTTGACATACTATACTATGACTTTTTTATGACTTTTTTTGACATACAGATGATTTTTTTGACTCTTCAACATACTATGAGAAGAAAAGAAGTCAGGAGTGCAAGTTCAAACAAATCATGAAGGTGCTCTTTGGAAGGGGAACGCAAATTTTTTTAAAGCCTTTATTTAAATGGCTATTTCATATCGAAATCTTAGTACATTACAATTGAACTTGGCAGCAACCTACGTGTAGCAGCACAAACGGCCTTTTTTTTTTTTTTTTTTTTTTTTTTACAATACTATGCTATGAATTTTTTAACATAGTATACCATGACTTTTTTCTGGGATTCTATACTATGACGTTTTTCGACATACTATACTATGATTTTTTTAACATACTATACTATGACTTTTTAATGACTTTATCGACATACTATACTATGAGGTGTAAATATATACTATGAAAAGTCATAATATAGTATATCAAGAAAAGTCGTAGTATAGTAGTATCAGAGACATTAACACATTTCGGTCCTTTAGTTCCCATTGGAAATTGGCTCATTTTTGGCTCATTGATAACTAAGCCCCTATGCTGTTGCCACCTTGTGTTAGGTTGTCTGTGAATTTGTCCTGCGCCTTGCATCTTACTATGCTTGCTTGGGTTGTCCATTGTGGTGTGCTTATGATGTAGCTTGTTCAATGTCTCATTTTTTGCTTGTTTGTTTTTTTGTTTGTTTGTTTTTCTGTGACTGATAGACCTGTTTAATGCTTGTGTTTATGCAATGTTGCTGTATGTTGTGCTGTTATATGAATGCACTGTATGCTTTGACTAACAAATAAGTGTGGAACACTGCTTAATGTGCTGATGCATGCCTTGCTGTATGTGATATATGCTATTCTTGTCTGCTGTTATTGGTATTTGCCTGATGCTGCTTCTTGTTTGTCCTGCATGCTTTATGTACTTCATGCCTTTTTGACTGCTGACTTTTTTATATGTAGATATTATCAATGTTTTATCACAAAGGGTTGCTTTTATTTAAGTTAATGAGTGTTTTCCCCATCTACCTGTCTTGTCTTCTTTATTAGATTTTTAGGGAGGCTATTTTAACATCTGGCCAGGGACTGTAGATGA
The DNA here is from genome assembly GCF_004354835.1 of Perca flavescens. Lineage (NCBI taxonomy): Eukaryota > Metazoa > Chordata > Actinopteri > Perciformes > Percidae > Perca > Perca flavescens. Next base: position 24,159,110 of record NC_041345.1, on the reverse strand, counting down.
AAACGAGCCTTTTGGCTAAATCTGGCATATTTACAGAAATGTGTATTAATATGCACTGTCTCTGTCAAATAAAAATAAATATAAAGTCTTTAAAAGTATAGTAAGTTGAAAATGTCATAAAGAGTCATAGTATGGTGTGTTGAAAAATGTCATAGTAAAGTATTTAGAAAATAATAAAGTCATAAAGTCATAGTATAGTAGGTCTTAAAAATCATTAAAAAAAAGTCACAGCATAATATATCGAAAAAGTCATGAAATGTCTTAGTATAATCTATCACAATAACACTTGTTTTGAACTTTTGTTCCAAAGGTCCTTTATATTTAAATAAAGTTTAGAACTTAAAGCAGTATAGTTAATTCACAATGTTGCAGCAGCAAGGGAAATAGTACAAAACATTGTAAAGATAAACAAACAATGAAAAAGTAATAAAAAAGTCATAATATAGTATGTCAAAAAAAGTCATTAAAATTCATAGTATAGTGTGTTGAAAGAAAATCATAAAAAAGTAATAGTATAGTATGGCAAAAAGATTCATAGTATAGTATGTCGAAAAAAGTCATAGTATAGTATGTCAAAACAAATTATAAAAAAGTCATAGTATAGCATGTTAAAAGAAAATCATAAAAAAGTCATAGTATAGTATGGCGAAAATCATCATAAAAAAGTCATAGTATAGTATGTTGAAAAAGTCATAAAAAAGTCATCGTATAGTATGTTGAAAAAGTCATAAAAAAGTCATAGTATAGTCTGTCTGAAACAGTAATAAAACAATCATAGTATAGTATGTCGAAAAAAATCGTGAAAAAGTCATAGTATAGCATGTCGGAAAAGAGTCATAATAAAGTATAGTATAGATTCAATATTGAAAATCCTTTGTTAGTCCCACAACCGGGAAATTCACAATGTTGCAGCAGCAAGGGATATAGTCCAATCATTGTAAAGATAAACAAACAATGAATTCAAAATAATTAAACAATTTTTTTACTTGTATAGTAAATAAACAAACAGTTGTATTTACAGTATTTCACAGTCATATATCAAAATAAAATCATAAAAGTGTCATAGTATAGTATGTTGAAAAAAGTCACAGTATGGTATGGCGAAAAAATATAAAAAAGTCATAGTATAGTCCGTCGAAAATCATCATAAAAAAGTCATAGGATAGTATGTTGAATAAAGTCATAAAAAAGTCATAGTATAGTATGTTGAATAAAGTCATAAAAAAGTCATAGTATAGTCTGGCGAAAAAAGTCATAGAGTATAGTATAGATTCAAAATACAAAATTCAAAATCCTTTATTAATCCTTTATCAACTGTGAAATTCACAATGTTGCAGCAGCAAGGGATATAGTACAATACATTGTAAAGATATACAAACAATGAATTCAAAATAATTAAACAATTGTTTTTACTTGTATAGTAAATAAACAAACAGTTGTATTTACAGTATTTCACAGTCACATTATTATTGCAAGGTTTATCAGTCCTGGTGTGTGTTTTGTCCATGTGGTCCACTGGGAGCAGTGCTGATTGTGAAGTCTGACAGCAGCAGGAAGAAAAGACCTGCACTATCTGTCATTGGATATCATGTTGAAAAAAGTCATTGTATAGTATGTTAAAAGAAAATCATAAAAAAGTCATAGTATAGTATGTTAAAAAGAATCATAGTATAGTATGTCGAAAAAACAAAAAGCCATAGTATACTATGTCGAAAAGAGTCATAGTATAGTATGCTGAAAAGAGTCATAGTATGGTATGGCGAAAAAATATAAAAGTCATAGTATAGTATGGCGAAAAACGTCATAGTATAGTCTGTCTGAAACAGTCATAAAAAAGTCATAGTATAGTATGTCGAAAAACGTCATAGTATAGCCTGCTAAAAGAAAATCATAAAAAAATCATAGTATAGTATGGCAAAAAACGTCATAGTATAGTCTGTCTGAAACAGTCATAAAAAAGTCATAGTATAGTATAAACAGGCGAAAAAAAGTCATTAAAAGTCATAGTATAGTATGGCAAAAAAAGTCACAGTACGGTATGGCGAAAGAATATATAAAAAAGTCATAGTATAGTATGTCGAAGAAACTCAAAAAGTCATAGTATAGCATGCTGAAAGAAAATCAAAAAAAAGTCATAGTATAGTATGTCAAAAAGAGTCATAGTATAGTATGTTGAAAAAAGTAATTAAAAGTCATAGTATAGTATATCAAAATAAAATCATAAAATAGTCATAGTATAGTATGTCGAAAACAGTCATAGTATAGTCTCTCTGAAACAGTAATAAAACAATCATAGTATAGAATTTCAAAAAAACTCATAAAAAGTCATAGTATAGTATGTCGAAAAAAATCAATAAGTCATAGTATAGCATGCTGAAAGAAAATCAAAAAAAGTCATATAGTATGTTGAAAAGAGTCATAGTATATAGTATGTCGAAAATATATGAAAAAAGTCATAGTATAGTCAGTCGAAAATCATCATAAAAAAGTCATAGTATAGTATGTTGAAAAAAAATCATAAAAAAGTAATAGTATAGTATGTCGAAAAAAATCATTAAAAGTCATAGTATAGTATGTCAAAAAAAATCATAAAATAGTCATAGTATAGTATGTCGAAAAAAGTCACAGTATGGTATGGCGAAAAAATATAAAAAAAATTCATAGTATAGTCAGTCGAAAATCATCATAAAAAAGTCATAGTATAGTATGTTGAATAAAGTCAAAAAAACGTCATAGTATAGTCAGTCTGAAACAGTCATAAAATAATCATAGTATAGTATGTCGAAAAAAGTCACAGTATGGTATGGCGAAAAAATATAAAAAAAGTCATAGTATAGTCAGTCAGTCGAGTATAGTATGTTGAATAAAGTCAAAAAAACGTCATAGTATAGTATGGCGAAAAAACTCATTAAAAGTCATAGTATAGTATGTCGAAAAGAGTCATAGTATGGTATGGCAAAACAAAATATAAAAAAGTCCTAGTATAGTATGTTGAAAAAAGTCACAGTATGGTATTGGGAAAAAAAATCTAAAAAAGTCATAGTATAGTATGTCAAAAAAAAATCATAAAATAGTCATAGTATAGATGTTGAAAAAAAGTCATAAAAAGGTCATAGTATAGTATGTTGAAAAACATCCTAGTATAGTCTGTCTGAAACAGTCATTAAATAATCATAGTATAGTATGGCGAAAAAAGTCATTAAAAGTCATAGTATAGTATGTCGAAAAGAGTCATAGTATAGTATGTTGAAAGAAAATCATAAAAAAGTCATAGTATAGTATGTCAAAAAAAAATCATAAAATAGTCATAGTATAGATGTTGAAAAAAAGTCATAAAAAAGTCATAGTATAGTATGTCGAAAAACATCATAGTATAGTCTGTCTGAAACAGTCATTAAATAATCATAGTATAGTATGGCAAAAAAAGTCATTAAAAGTCATAGTATAGTATGTCAAAAAGAGTCATAGTATAGTATGTTGAAAGAAAGTCATTAAAAGTCATAGTATAGTATATCAAAATAAAATCATAAAATAGTCATAGTATAGTATGTTGAAAAAAGTCACAGTATGGTATGGCGAAAAAATATAAAAAAGTCATAGTATAGTCAGTCGAAAATCATAAAAAAGTCATAGGATAGTATGTTGAATAAAGTCATAAAAAAGTCATAGTATAGTATGTTGAATAAAGTCATAAAAAAGTCATAGTATAGTATGGCGAAAAAAGTCATAGAGTATAGTATAGATTCAAAATTCAAAATCCTTTATTAATCCTTTATCAACTGTGAAATTCACAATGTTGCAACAGCAAGGGATATACAGTGGGGGAAATAAGTATTTGACCCCTTGCTGATTTTGCAAGTTTGCCCACTTACAAAGAATGCAAAAATCTACAATTGTAATCATATGTACATTCTAACAGGGAAAGACAGAATCCCAAAGAAAACTCCAGAAAATCACATCATATGAATTTATTAAAATTGATAACCATCTGATGAGGAAAAACAAGTATTTGACCCCATGGACAAACGGCATGTTAATATTTTGTAGAAAAGCCATTATTGGCCAGCACAGATGTCAAACGGTTTTTATAGTTGGTGACAAGGTTTGTGCACATTTCGGCAGGGATGTTGGCCCACTCCTCCCTGCAGACAGCCTCCAAATCATTTACGTTCCGAGGTTGTCGCCTGGCAACTCGAATTTTAAGCTCCCTCCAAAGATTTTCAATCGGATTCAGGTCTGGAGACTGGCTAGGCCACTCCAGAACCTTGATGTGCTTCTTCTTCAGCCACTCTTTTGTTGCTTTGGCGGTGTGCTTAAGGTCGTTGTCGTGCTGAAACACCCATCCTCGACCCATCTTCAGCTCTCTCACTGAGGGAAGGAGATGTCGGTCCAGAATTCCACGATACATGGCCCCGTCCATCCTCCCCTCAATACGATGGAGTTGTCCCGTCCCCTCGGCTGAAAAGCACCCCCAAAGCATGATGTTGCCACCACCATGCTTGACGGTGGGGATGGTGTTCTTTGGGTTGTACTCTGTGTTCTTTGCCCTCCAAACACGACGAGTTGAGTTGAGGCCAAAAAGTTCTATTTTGGTCTCATCTGACCACATCACCTTCTTCCAGGCCTCTTCTGAGTCGTCCAGGTGGTGAATGGCGAACTTCATGCGGGCCTGTACATGTTTCTTCTTGAGCAGGGGGACCTTGCGTGCGCTGCAGGATTTCAATCCATGACGGCGTAGTGTGTTACCAACCGTTTCTTTTGTAACTGTGGTCCCAGCTGCCTTCAGTTGATTCATCAGTTCCCCCTTGTGGTTTTGGGATGATTCCTCACCGTTCGCATGATCAGGGACACCCCACGAGGCAAGATCTTGTGTGGAGGCCCAGACCGAGGAGGTTGGCAGTGGTGTGGTGCTTCTTCCATTTCCTGATAACTGCACCGACAGTTGATCTTTTCTCTCCAAGTTGCTTTCCGATTCTCTTGTAGCCCATCCCAGCCTTGTGCAGATTAACAATCTTGTCCCTGATGTCCGTAGAAAGGTCTTTGGTCTTGCCCATGGTGGTGATGTTGGATGCTGGTTGTTTGGGTGTTGACAGGTGTCTTTTATACAGGTAACAAGGTGAGGCAGGTGTATTTGATGTAGATAATTGGTTCGGATTGGGGCTGTGTCTTAAAGAAAGACTAACTGGCTTGTAGGAGCCAGAATACTTGCTGTTTGTCCAGGGGGTCAAATACTTGTTTTTCCTCATCAGATGGTTATCAATTTTAATAAATTCATATGATGTGATTTTCTGGAATTTTCTTTGGGATTCTGTCTTTCCCTGTTAGAATGTACATATGATTACAATTGTAGATTTTTGCATTCTTTGTAAGTGGGCAAACCTGCAAAATCAGCAAGGGGTCAAATACTTATTTCCCCCACTGTAGTACAATACATTGTAAAGATAAACAAACAATGAATTCAAAATAATTAAAACATTTTTTTACTTGTATAGTAAATAAGCAAACAGTTTTTCACAGTCACATTATTATTGCAAGGTTTATCAGTCCTGGTGTGTGTTTTGTCCATGTGGTCCACTGGGAGCAGTGCTGATTGTGAAGTCTGATAGCAGCAAGAAGAAAAGACCTGCACTATCTGTCATTGGATATCATGTCGAAAAAAGTCATTGTATAGTATGTTAAAAGAAAATCATAAAAAAATCATAGTATAGTATGTTAAAAAGAGTCATAGTATGGTATGGCGAAAAAATATAAAAAAGTTTTGCCGTACTATACGTACGCCGAAAAAAGTCATTGTATAGCATGCTGAAAGAAAATCATAAAGAAGTCATAGTATAGTATGTCGAAAAGAGTCATAGTATAGTATGTTGAAAAAAGTAATTAAAAGTCATAGTATAGTATATCAAAATAAAATCATAAAATAGTCATAGTATAGTATGTCGAAAACAGTCATAGTATAGTCTGTCTGAAACAGTAATAAAACAATCATAGTATAGAATTTCGAAAAAAAACTCATAAAAAGTCATAGTATAGTATGTCGAAAAAAATCAAAAAGTCATAGTATAGCATGCTGAAAGAAAATCAAAAAAAGTCATATAGTATGTTGAAAAGAGTCATAGTATATAGTATGTCGAAAATATATAAAAAAAAAAGTCATAGTATAGTCAGTCAAAAATCATCATAAAAAAGTCATAATATAGTATGTTGAAAAAAAATCATAAAAAAGTAATAGTATAGTATGTCGAAAAAAATCATTAAAAGTCATAGTATAGTATGTCAAAAAAAATCATGAAATAGTCATAGTATAGTATGTCGAAAAAAGTCACATTATGGTATGGCGAAAAAATATAAAAAGAATTCATAGTATAGTCAGTCGAAAATCATCATAAAAAGTCATAGTATAGTATGTTGAATAAAGTCAAAAAAATGTCATAGTATAGTCTGTCTGAAACAGTCATAAAATAGTCATAGTTTAGTATGTCGAAAAAAGTCACAGTATGGTATGGCGAAAAAATATAAAAAAAGTCATAGTATAGTCAGTCGAAAATCATCATAAAAAAGTCATAGTATAGTATGTTGAATAAAGTCAAAAAACGTCATAGTATAGTATGGCGAAAAAACTCATTAAAAGTCATAGTATAGTATGTCAAAAAGAGTCATAGTATGTTATGGCAAAACAAAATATAAAAAAGTCATAGTATAGTATGTCAAAAAAAGTCACAGTGTGGTATTGGGAAAAAAAATCTAAAAAAGTCATAGTATAGTATGTCAAAAAAAATCATAAAATAGTCATAGGATAGATGTTGAAAAAAAGTCATAAAAAAGTCATAGTATAGTATGTCGAAAAACATCATAGTAAAGTCTGTCTGAAACAGTCATTAAATAATCATAGAATAGTATGTCGAAAAAACTCATAAAAAAAGTCATAGTATAGTATGGCAAAAAAAGTCATTAAAAGTCATAGTATAGTATGTCGAAAAGAGTCATAGTATAGTATGTTGAAAGAAAATCATAAAAAAGTCATAGTATAGTATGTCGAAAAGAGTCATAGTATAGTATGTTGAAAGAAAGTCATAAAAACGTCATAGTATAGTATGTCGAAAAAAGTCATTAAAAGTCATAGTATAGTATATCAAAATAAAATCATAAAATAGTCATAGTATAGTATTTCAAAAAAAATCATAAAATAGTCATAGTATAGTATGTCGAAAAAAGTTACAGTATGGTATGGCAAAAAAATATAAAACAAATTCATAGTATAGTCGAAAATTATCATAAAAAAGTCATAGTATAGTATGTTGAATAAAGTCAAAAAAACGTCATAGTATAGTCTGTCTGAAACAGTCATAAAATAGTCATAGTATAGTATGTCGAAAAAAGTCACAGTATGGTATGGCGAAAAAATATAAAAAAAGTCATAGTATAGTCAGTCGAAAATCATCATAAAAAAGTCATAATATAGTATGTCGAAAAGAGTCATAGTATAGTATGTTGAAAGAAAATCATAAAAAAGTCATAGTATAGTATGTCGAAAAAAGTTACAGTATGGTATGGCAAAACAAAATATAAAAAAGTCATAGTATGTCGAAAAAAGTCACAGTATGGTATTGGGAAAAAAAATCTAAAAAAGTCATAGTATAGTATGTCAAAAAAAATCATAAAATAGTCATAGTATAGATGTTGAAAAAAAGTCATAAAAAAGTCATAGTATAGTATGTCGAAAAACATCATAGTATAGTCTGTCTGAAACAGTCATTAAATAATCATAGAATAGTATGTCAAAAAAACTCATAAAAAAAGTCATAGTATAGTATGGCGAAAAAAGTCATTAAAAGTCATAGTATAGTATGTTGAAAAGAGTCATAGTATAGTATGTTGAAAGAAAATCATAAAAACGTCATAGTATAGTATGTCGAAAAGAGTCATAGTATAGTATGTTGAAAGAAAGTCATAAAAACGTCATAGTATAGTATGTCGACAAAAGTTATTAAAAGTCATAGTATAGTATATCAAAATAAAATCATAAAATAGTCATAGTATAGTATGTTGAAAAAAGTCACAGTATGGTATGGCGAAAAAATATAAAAAAGTCATAGTATAGTCAGTCGAAAATCATCATAAAAAAGTCATAGGATAGTATGTTGAATAAAGTCATAAAAAAGTCATAGTATAGTATGTTGAATAAAGTCATAAAAAAGTCATAGTATAGTATGGCGAAAAAAGTCATAGAGTATAGTATAGATTCAAAATACAAAATTCAAAATCCTTTATTAATCCTTTATCAACTGTGAAAAAAACAGCAAGGGATATAGTACAATTCATTGTAAAGATAAACAAACAATGAATTCAAAATAATAAAAAAATTTTTTTACTTGTATAGTAAATAAACAAACAGTTGTATTTACAGTATTTCACAGTCACATTATTATTGCAAGGTTTATCAGTCCTGGTGTGTGTTTTGTCCATGTGGTCCACTGGGAGCAGTGCTGATTGTGAAGTCTGATAGCAGCAGGAAGGAAAGACCTGCACTATCTGTCATTGGATATCATGTCGAAAAAAGTCATTGTGTAGTATGTTAAAAGAAAATCATAAAAAAATCATAGTATAGTATGTTAAAAAGAATCATAGTATAGTATGTCGAAAAAAAGTCATAGTATAGTATGTTAAAAAGAATCATAGTATAGTATGTCGAAAAAAAGTCATAGTATAGTCTGTCTGAAAAAGTCATAAAACAATCATAGTATAGTATGTCGAAAAAACAAAAAGTCATAGTATACTATGTCGAAAAGAGTCATAGTATAGTATGCTGAAAAGAGTCATAGTATAGTATGGCGAAAAAAGTCATTGTATAGCATGCTGAAAGGAAATCATAAAAAAGTCATAGTATAGTATGTCAAAAAACTCATAAAAAGGTCATAGTATAGTATGGGAAAAAAAGTCATTAAAAGTCATAGTATAGTATGGTGAAAAAAGTCACAGTACGGTATGGCGAAAAAATATATAAAAAAGTCATAGTATAGTATGTCGAAGAAACTCAAAAAGTCATAGTATAGCATGCTGAAAGAAAATCAAAAAAAGTCATAGTATAGTATGTCGAAAAGAGTCATAGTATAGTATGTTGAAAAAAGTAATTAAAAGTCATAGTATAGTATATCAAAATAAAATCATAAAATAGTCATAGTATAGTATGTCGAAAACAGTCATAGTATAGTCTGTCTGAAAGAGTAATAAAACAATCATAGTATAGAATTTCGAAAAAAACTCATAAAAAGTCATAGTATAGTATGTCGAAAAAAATCAAAAAGTCATAGTATAGCATGCTGAAAGAAAATCAAAAAAAGTCATATAGTATGTTGACAAGAGTCATAGTATATAGTATGTCGAAAATATATAAAAAAAAGTCATAGTATAGTCAGTCGAAAATCATCATAAAAAAGTCATAGTATAGTATGTTGAAAAGAAATCATAAAAAAGTAATAGTATAGTATGTCGAAAAAAATCATTAAAAGTCATAGTATAGTATGTCAAAAAATATCATAAAATAGTCATAGTATAGTATGTTGAAAAAAGTCACAGTATGGTATGGCAAAAAAATATAAAAAAAATTCATAGTATAGTCAGTCGAAAATCATCATAAAAAAGTCATAGTATAGTATGTTAAATAAAGTCAAAAAAACGTCATAGTATAGTCTGTCTGAAACAGTCATAAAATAGTCATAGTATAGTATGTCGAAAAAAGTCACAGTATGGTATGGCGAAAAAATATAAAAAAAGTCATAGTATAGTCAGTCGAAAATCATCATAAAAAAGTCATAGTATAGTATGTTGAATAAAGTCAAAAAACGTCATAGTATAGTATGGCGAAAAAACTCATTAAAAGTCATAGTATAGTATGTCGAAAAGAGTCATAGTATGGTATGGCAAAACAAAATATAAAAAAGTCATAGTATAGTATGTCGAAAAAAGTCACAGTATGGTATTGGGAAAAAAAATCTAAAAAAGTCATAGTATAGTATGTCAAAAGAAATGATAAAATAGTCATAGTATAGATGTTGAAAAAAAGTCATAAAAAAGTCATAGTATAGTATGTCGAAAAACATCCTAGTATAGTCTGTCTGAAACAGTCATTAAATAATCATAGAATAGTATGTCGAAAAAAGTCATAAAAAAAGTCATAGTATAGTATGGCGAAAAAAGTCATTAAAAGTCATAGTATAGTATGTCGAAAAGAGTCATAGTATAGTATGTTGAAAGAAAATCATAAAAAAGTCATAGTATAGTATGTCGAAAAGAGTCATAGTATAGTATGTTGAAAGAAAGTCATAAAAACGTCATAGTATAGTATGTCGAAAAAAGTCATTAAAAGTCATAGTATAGTATATCAAAATAAAATCATAAAATAGTCATAGTATAGTATGTTGAAAAAAAATCCTAAAAAAGTCTTAGTATAGTCTGTCTGATAAAGTCATAAAACAATCATAGTATAGTATGTCAAAAAAACAAAAAGTCATAGTATAATATGTTGAATAAAGTCATAAAAAAGTCATAGTATAGTATGGTGAAAAACGTCATAGTATAGTCTGTCTGAAACCGTAATGAAATAATCATAGTATAGTATGTTGAAAAAAATCATATTATAGAATGTAGAAAAAAGTCATAGTATAGTATGTTGAAAAAAGTCATTAAAAGTCATAGTATAGTATGGCGAAAAACTTCATAGCATAAGTCTGTCTGAAACAGTCATAAAATAATCAAAGTATAGTATGTCGAAAAAAAATCATATTATAGAATGTAGAAAAAAGTCATAGTATAGTCTGTCTGAAAACGTCATAAAACAATCATAGTATAGTATGTCGAAAAAACAAAAAGTCATAGTATAGTATGTCGAAAAGAGTCATAGTATAGTATGCTGAAAAGAGTCATAGTATGGTATGGCGAAAAAAGTCATAGTATAGCATGCTGAAAGAAAATCATAAAAAAGTCATAGTATAGTATGTTGAATAAAGTCATAAAAAAGTCATAGTATAGTATGGCGAAAAACGTCATAGTATAGTCTGTCTGAAACAGTCATAAAAAAGTCATAGTTAGTATGGCGAAAAAAGTCATTAAAAGTCATAGTATAGTATGGCGAGAAAAGTCACAGTACGTTATGGCAAAAAAATATATAAAAAAGTCATAGTATAGTATGTCGAAGAAACTCAAAAAGTCATAGTATAGCATGCTGAAAGAAAATCAAAAAAAAGTCATAGTATAGTATGTCGAAAAGAGTCATAGTATAGTATGTTGAAAAAAGTAATTAAAAGTCATAGTATAGTATATCAAAATAAAATCATAAAATAGTCATAGTATAGTATGTCGAAAACAGTCATAGTATAGTATGTTGAAAAAAGTCACAGTATGGTATGGCGAAAAAATATAAACAAGTCATAGTATAGTCAGTCGAAAATCATCATAAAAAAGTCATAGAATAGTATGTTGAATAAAGTCATAAAAACGTCATAGTATAGTATGGGGAAAAACGTCATAGTATAGTCTGTCTGAAACAGTAATAAAACAATCATAGTATAGAATTTCGAAAAAACTCATAAAAAAGTCATAGTATAGTATGTCAAAAAAAATCAAAAAGTCATAGTATAGCATGCTGAAAGAAAATCAAAAAAAGTCATATAGTATGTTGAAAAAAGTCACAGTATGGTATGGCAAAAAAATATAAAAAAAGTCATAGTATAGTCAGTCGAAAATCATCATAAAAAAGTCATAGTATAGTATGTTGAATAAAGTCATAAAAAAGTCATAGTATAGTATGGCGAAAAAAGTCATAGAGTATAGTATAGATTCAAAATACAAAATTCAAAATCCTTTATTAATCCTTTATCAACTGTGAAATTCACAATGTTGCAGCAGCAAGGGATATAGTATAATACATTGTAAAGATAAACAAACAATGAATTCAAAATAATTAAACAATTGTTTTTACTTGTATAGTAAATAAACAAACAGTTGTATTTACAGTATTTCACAGTCACATTATTATTGCAAGGTTTATCAGTCCTGGTGTGTGTTTTGTCCATGTGGTCCACTGGGAGCAGTGCTGATTGTGAAGTCTGATAGCAGCAGGAAGGAAAGACCTGCACTATCTGTCATTGGATATCATGTCGAAAAAAGTCATTGTGTAGTATGTTAAAAGAAAATCATAAAAAAGTCATAGTATAGTATGTCGAAAAGAGTCATAGTATAGTATGCTGAAAAGAGTCATAGTATGGTATAGCGAAAAAATATAAAAAAGTCATAGTATAGTATGGCGAAAAAAGTCATAGTATAGCATGCTGAAAGAAAATCATAAAAAAGTCATAGTATAGTATGTTGAATAAAGTCATAAAAAAGTCATAGTATAGTATTGCGAAAAACGTCATAGTATAGTCTGTCTGAAACAGTCATAAAATAATCATAGTATAGTATATCGAAAAAACTCACAAAAAAGTCATAGTATAGTATGGCGAAAAAAGTCATAGTATAGTATGGCGAAAAAAGTCACAGTACGGTATGGCGAAAAAATATATAAGAAAGTCATAGTATAGTATGTCGAAGAAACTCAAAAAGTCATAGTATAGCATGCTGAAAGAAAATTAAAAAAAAAGTCATAGTATAGTATGTCGAAAAGAGTCATAGTATAGTATGTTGAAAAAAGTAATTAAAAGTCATAGTATAGTATATCAAAATAAAATCATAAAATAGTCATAGTATAGTATGTCAAAAAGAGTCATAGTATAGTATGTTGAAAAAAGTCACAGTATGGTATGGCAAAAAAATATAAAAAAGTTATAGTATAGTCAGTCGAAAATCATCATAAAAAAGTCATAGTATAGTATGTTGAATAAAGTCATAAAAAAGTCATAGTATAGTATGGTGAAAAACGTCATAGTATAGTCTGTCTGAAACAGTAATAAAACCATCATAGTATAGAATGTCAAAAAAACTCATAAAAAAGTCATGGTAAAGTATGTCGAAAAAAATCAAAATGTCATAGTATAGCATGCTGAAAGAAAATCAAAAACAGTCATATAGTATGTTGAAAAGAGTCATAGTATATAGTATGTCGAAAATATATAAAAAATATATATATATATATATATATATATATATATAGTATAGTATGTTGAATAAAGTCAAAAAAACATCATAGTATAGTCTGTCTGAAACAGTCATAAAATAGTCATAGTTTAGTATGTCGAAAAAAGTCACAGTATGGTATGGCGAAAAAATATAAAAAAAGTCATAGTATAGTCAGTCGAAAAAACTCATTAAAAGTCATAGTATAGTATGTCGAAAAGAGTCATAGTATGGTATGGCAAAACAAAATATAAAAAAGTCATAGTATAGTATGTCGAAAAAAGTCACAGTGTGGTATTGGGAAAAACAATATAAAAAAGTCATAGTATAGATGTTGAAAAAAAGTCATAAAAAAGTCATAGTATAGTATGCCGAAAAACGTCATAGTATAGTCTGTCTGAAACAGTCATTAAATAATCATAGAATAGTATGTTGAAAAAACTCATAAAAAAAGTCATAGTATAGTATGGCAAAAAAAGTCATTAAAAGTCATAGTATAGTATGTTGAATAAAGTCAATAAAACATCATAGTATAGTCTGTCTGAAACAGTCATAAAATAATCATAGTATAGTATGGCAAAAAAAGTCATTAAAAGTCATAGTATAGTATGGCGAAAAAAGTCACAGTACGGTGTGGCGAAAAAATATATAAAAAAGTCATAGTATAGTATGTCGAAGAAACTCAAAAAGTCATAGTATAGCATGCTGAAAGAAAATCTAAAAAAAGTAATAGTATAGTATGTTGAAAAAAATCATTAAAAGTTATAGTATAGTATGTCAAAAAAAATCATAAAATAGTCATAGTATAGTATGTCGAAAAAAGTCACAGTATGGTATGGCAAAAAAATATAAAAAAAGTCATAGTAGAGTCAGTCGAAAATCATCATAAAAAAGTCATAGTATAGTATGTTGAATAAAGTCAAAAAAACATCATAGTATAGTCTGTCTGAAACAGTCCTAAAATAATCATAGTATAGTATGGCGAAAAAAACTCATTAAAAGTCATAGTATAGTATGTCGAAAAGAGTCATAGTATGGTATGGCAAAACAAAATATAAAAAAGTCATAGTATAGTATGTCGAAAAAAGTCACAGTATGGTATTGGGAAAAACAATATAAAAAAGTCATAGTATAGATGTTGAAAAAAAATCATAAAAAAGTCATAGTATAGTATGTCGAAAAGCGTCATAGTATAGTCTGTCTGAAACAGTCATTAAATAATCATAGTATAGTATGTCGAAAAAAGTTACAGTATTGTATGTCGAAAAAAATCAAAAAGTCATAGTATAGTAAGCTAAAAGAAAATCATAAAAAAGTCATAGTATAGTATGTTGATAGAAAATCATAAAAAAGTAATAGTATAGTATGTTGAAAAAAGTAATTAAAAGTCATAGTATAGTATGTCAAAAGAAATCATAAAATAGTCATAGTATAGTATGTCAAAAAAGGTCACAGTATGTTATGGCGAAAAAAGTCATAAAAGAGTATAGTATAGATTCAAAATTCAAAATCCTTTAATAATCCTTTATCAACTGTGAAATTCACAATGTTGCAGCAGCAAGGGATATAGTACAATACATTGTAAAGATAAACAAACAATGAATTCAAAATAATTAAACAATTTTTTTTACTTGTATAGTAAATAAACAAACAGTTGTATTTACAGTATTTCACAGTCACATTATTATTGCAAGGTTTATCAGTCCTGGTGTGTGTTTTGTCCATGTGGTCCACTGGGAGCAGTGCTGATTGTGAAGTCTGATAGCAGCAGGAAGAAAAGACCTGCACTATCTGTCACTGGATATCATGTCGAAAAAAGTCATTGTATAGTATGTTAAAAGAAAATCATAAAAAGTCATAATATAGTATGTTGAATAAAGTCATAAAAAAGTCATAGTATAGTATATCAAAATAAAATCATAAAATAATCATAGTATAGTCAGTCGAAAATCATCTTAAAAAAGTCATAGTATAGTATGTTGAATAAAGTCATAAAAACGTCATAGTATAGTCTGTTTGAAACAGTTATAAAATAATCATAGTATAGTATGTCGAAAAAAACTCATTAAAAAAAGTCATAGTATAGTATGTCGAAAAAACTCATTAAAAGTCATAGTATAGTATGTCAAAAAAAAGTCACAGTATGGTATGTCGAAAAAACTCAAAAAGTCATAGTATAGCATGCTGAAAGAAAATCATAAAAAAGTCATAGTATAGTATGTCGAAAAAAGTCACAGTATGGTATGGCTAAAAAAATATAAAAAAGTCATAGTATAGTATGTCGAAAAGAGTCATAGTATGGTATGTTGAAAGAAAGTCATAAAAACGTCATAGTATAGTATATCAAAATAAAATCATAAAATAATCATAGTATAGTATGTCGAAAATCATCATAAAAAACTCATAGTATAGTATGTTGAATAAAGTCACAAAAAGTCAAAGTTTCTGTCGAAAAAAACCAGTTAGGTCACCTGGTAGAGCAGGCGCCCATATATAGAGGTCTACTCCTCGACGCAGCGGCCCCAGGTTCGACTCCGACCTGCGGCCCTTTGCTGCATGTCATCCCCCCCCCCTCTCTCTCCCCTTTCATGTCTTCAGCTGTCCTGTCAATTAAAGGCCTAAAAATGGCCAAAAAATAATCTTAAAAAAAATAAAAATAAAGTCATAGTATAGTATGTCGAAAAAAGTCATAAAGAAAATCCAGGTATGTCGAAAAGAGTCACAGTGTAGTATGTTGAAAGAAAATCATAAAAAAAGTCATAGTGGGCAAAAAACGTCATAGTATAGTATGTCTGAAAAAGTCATAAAAAGTCCTATATAGTATGGCGAAAATCGTCATAAAAACGTCATAGTGCAGAATGTCAAAAAAAGTCATAGTATGTGGAAAAAGGTCATAGTATAGTATGTCGAAAAAAAATCATAAAGAAGAACAAACGGTGCTGTCCCCTCTCACAGGTCGCATCACAATTGGCATCAAACTTTGTCAGCGTTTTTATGAATGACTGTTCTCAGATACTTCTACTGTTCTACTGACTCGATGCCTTTGACGAAGTTCCGAGATGGTCTTAAAATGAATGGTAACACTTTTACTTGGAGGTATCTACATAAGAGTGTTTGTCATGAACACATGACAGTGTCATGAACACATGAACCCTAACCCTAACTTGTCATGACAACAACCGAATGATTCTTAATGACAGAAGCGTTCTGTCATAAACGTTTATGACTTGTTTATAATGCAGATATTCCCTTTTGTTGGTTTAATGTTGCGCTTTTCTCCCCCTGTGTGTGTGTGTGTGTGTGTGTGTGTGTGTGTGTGTGTGTGTGTGTGGTTGTGTTTGCGTGCGTGTCTGTGTGTGTGTCTGTGTGTCTCTCTGTGTGTGTGTGCACATTTAGCTCTGTGGATGAGCAGAAGACCACGGTTAGCATCCTCGACGACATCGGCAGCATGTTCGATGACTTGGCCGACCAGCTGGACGCCATGTTGGAGTAACGGCAGGAAGCAGTCGGCGTGTCTCCACGGCAACGCTGCATCAGGAGTGACTCAGACGGCACAATGGGCAATACGCCTCTCGAACTCTCTCTCCTTCCTTTCATCCTTCTCTCTCTCTGCTCGCGCTCGTCGTCTATCTCACTCGTCCTGTCGTCCGTCGCTGCTCTGGAAAAGCTCTTTTCTCCTCCTCTTCCTCTTCCTCTTCCTCTTCCCTCCATCTCCCGACCGCCGATGATGAAAATAATGATGGAGCAGCGCCGCAGGCCTGGACAGACATGTGGCAGAGAGGGTGCAAGAATGAAGAACGGATAAAGAGAGAGACACCAAAAGAGAGAGGGTCAAAAAAAAAAGAAAATTTTAAAAAAGGACCAAAAACGACTGATGATGTGTAGAGGAAATAAAAGAATAAATCTAAAGCTGGACAGATGACGAAATGCAACAAAACGGAAGAGATCGCAATCAAAACGTGGGTCGTTTTCAGAACTCCACATGGACTCTACGAACAAATAAACTAAAGTAATACCGATTGAAAAAAAAAACCCAACTGTGTTAACGAATCATAGTATGGTATGTGTACATTCTAAGCATGGAGAGTTTATATCTACTGAAAAAGTCCTGCATTAGCACAGTAATATATAATATAGCGATAAATATGAATCTCTAGCTCTTTGGTTTGATGTCTTGGTTCTGTGTGGAATGGTGACCTCTGGTGTTGTGACGATGTAAAGGACTAGGTGGAAAGATTTTTATCTGTGACCAAAACGAGACTATTCAGCTCCTGAAGTGTGTGTGCGAGTGTGTGTGTGTGTGTGTGTGTGTGTGTGTGCGTGTGCGTGTGCGTGTGCGTGTGCGTGTGCGTGTGTGTGTGTGTGTGTGGCAGATGTGTGCATGTGAGCGTTTGTGGATTGTCGGAATTTCAGGATCAAGTTCAGTTTCCTCTCCTGGCTGCGTTCATACACTCCGCTCCATCCTCATTATCACCCCGTAACATAGACACACACCAACAGGAGAAGCACAATGACCTATGCAGCCAACTTGCACACGCACACACACAGATATATATACACACACACATACACACACACACACACGGGAGCCTGCACAATAACAATTCAAACAGGAAGGGGAGGGGAGGGAACTGCAGCAAGGCTACAGCAGGTTGTGTGAAAGCAGATGTTAGGTCTTGGGGATAACGTTGGCTTTTAAGTTGTGGAGAAGGATTTCAGGATGGTAAGGTAGTAGGTAGGTAGTAGAGTTGGCCAGTTTTCAGGAGATTGGGTCAAAGGTCAGATTGGGCCCAGTTGCAGCACAAAGCAGTAAAGTCTCGAGAGAGCTAAATTCAGCTTGACCCCCTGACAGTTTCTAATCATTCCTGATACCTGCTGCTATCTCAGAAGAAAACAACAACACACACGTCATGTGTTCCCCACACTCACAACATTGACTAACCTTTTGATTTTGATTGCAATTCAAACACTTTTAAGTAGGAATGCACAGTGCCTGAATTGGACCGAAAAAAGAAGAAGTGTGCCAGCACCCTAATTCAGCAGTTGCCTGATATGATCAGCGCACGTATCTTGGATATATTTATATTTATACGTTTATCTTGCACTGTGGACGCCCGAATAGTCGACTATTCAAAATTCAACCTAAGGAGGCTATCAGTCTCACAGTCACATCATCACGGTGTCTGAAAGTGTGGTTGTGATCATTCCGTTCGGTCTATATGGGGGGTGCTGAATGTCTGATGATTTGACATAGAATTGCTTGTTTTCTCATAATATTCATAATATATAGCCTACTTTGGTATAAATATCAGCCAAAGACTATACAGTCTATGATATCAGCCGAATAACAGGCTACTGTTAATGACAATTAGAAGTAAGGGTACTCGTGTGGACAAAAATCAGAAGTGCTAGTACTCAGTACAGCTAAGTACTGGCCCATTTCAGGCACCGGGGGTGTGTTGATGCAACTATACTCTTCCGAAAACTTCACTCAGGGTCTCTGCTGGAACAGATTTCCGATCTAGTAGTAGTGCTCTCTTTGATCCATTAAAATACTCTAATTTGAATAGTTATTTGTGTCTAGTTTTTACTACAGAAAATTTAATTTACCGTGGTAAAAAAATCCTGGATCTTTAAATATATGCATATATTTTTACATGGTGCAAAAACCTCAGCCTGTCAGTCAGCAGCTTGCCTTGAGTGAACACAGAATTTGTATATTAATACTGATTAAATAACTATTTAATGTGGATTGGTCACATCTGGCTGAGCCAGTTAATAAGGTCAGCTACTGGTGCATCCCTACTTTAAAGACCCTGTATTCATTCATACTTTTAGGATCAATAACTGTCCTGAATCCCTATGTGGGATCTCTAAAAATTCAGCAAATAAAAAGATTAGAATAGGAGCGATACCCTTCCTGACAACCTCAGTGGATAGCCGTCCTCTTTAAATCTTCATCGCTCCCGTCCCACACTCTCCTTAACCACCCACCCTGTGTTGCCATGACAATCTACATCATCAACCTCACCATCCTCATTGTCATCACCATAGTTACTACACAGTGTTGCCATGATATGGGATAAAAAATAAAAATGCTGATGGAGCAAGCAGCGGCAGAGATCTGTGAAGCTGTTTGGGATGGTTTGTTTCAGTGCAACGTTTAAAGGGCCACTCCAGCCATTTTTGTCCTGTACTTATAAAGGGTATGGGTCAAGCTCCAAAAGAACTGGATCATACACTTCCCATAATGCATCTAAATGGTGTCTTTTACTAGATCCTTTCTGCCTGGTAAACGCCCATATCTGTCAAAACTCCGTGACGTCACTTTGTAACGCAGGATCTCATTTTTAAAATAATAACTCTGATGACATCACTATGACATCATTCTGGATTTTTACAAAACTCCTCCAGAGGAAATTAAACATCTGTTTTTCAGGGGCGGAGCAAAAGAGGGTGGCTTCGGGGGCTCCAGGCCCGAATGTTTTCTTAAAAGGCGCAAATCTTTAAGGGTTTTAAAATAACTTTTTGTCATTTCCCCTCAGTTTCTCTGACTGGACCGGCAAATCAATGGAGCACAAGTTATATAACTGGAGAAATATCATATATCAGCCATTCATTCTGGGAAAATGTTTCAAGATTAGTAATGCCAGTTTATGCCAAATGCCTACCTTACCCATGTTATGTAACTTAGTAACATCAGGCAGTTTCTGCCTCTTTTTAGGTAGCAGAAGTGAAAAGTAGGGCTCCTCAACATCGGTTGGGTTCTGGTTTCAGAATGATGAAGACAGTTGGAAAACAATAGATACAAAACAGGATGTCGGCTCTCTAGGATACTTTTCCTTTGCATCTGGCAAATGGCTAAAAAAATTAGCATACAGCTGCCGTAATGGAGGCGGAGAAGTTTACAACGTCTGGCTCCGCTCCTGCCGTTTTCAAAAGCTGAGCTGTACTTGACTAGTAAACCAATCTTCATGTGTAAAATTGGTGGAGTGCCCCTTTAAAGTCCTCAAACACAACCAGAAACTGCATCCAGCGAGCTGCTGCCAGGCTCTGATCTTCCATATGCACCGCGGCCCATTAAGAAAATCCAGGTTTCACATTCCCATAGCAGCCACACTCCTTATATAAATGACTAAGAATTCAGAGAATAGTTGTGGTTTTTAAATTATGATCAAATAGAGATTATATATATGGATATTTGCAACAACAACAAAAAAAAAGTGTATTTATGATGTGTGTGTCATCCTGAAGACTATTTTTCAAAGTAAACAGATCTAATCTGAGTGTTGAGTCAGTTTGCTTCTCCATGCTTAAGTGGTCCGAGCTGATGAATCATTGTAGGTAACCATGTTGGGATATTTCCAGGTTTGTGTTTTTTTTTTTTTTCATGTTTTCCTCTGCCTACATGTGTCCAGGTGTGTCGATGTGTATAATACAAGCAGTTCTTGTTGTTCCGTTTTATTATTTTTGTATTATTTTAAATGCAATGTTCTGTTTTTTCCTTTGAAACATGTGCCTTGCTTTGTGATTTTGGTCTGACTACAATACAGTAGATGGGTATGTACAATATATGAGGATCTCTCTCCTGTTCTGTCATGCATTGGTAGTTGATATGCCATCATAAAAAAAAAGTATGGTGCCTCCCCACCCCTCTCCCACCATCACCAACGAGATGAGATATTTGAAACATTGTACATCTTTTTGACACTTGCTGTTAAGTAATTCATCAGTAATACATACCAAATTAATGTCTCTCTCTCTCCATCTGATTGGACAATTAGAAAGTAACTTATTCCAATTAAACAGACACATTTTGGACACGTGCGTTTACATGCAACATGTGATCTATGTTATCCGAACGTAAAAGGTAGTAACAGTGTACCAATTTGGAAAATGTGTGTTTTTATTGCCCTCTTGCTCAGAGTTAGATGAGAAGATTAATACCACTCCCTTTTATAACGTACATTGAACTCTCGGCAAGAAAGTGACTGTGTATTTTCGACTACTTTTGAATGTGGATTTACTAAAAACATGCCTGTAATAAACACTAATTAGTCAAATGTCAGTTATGATGGTTGGAACAGCTGTGCATTTGAATTTTCCCATCTGTCTGACTTTTCCAACCTGATGTTTATGTGGAATTTCCGAGCAGAAAAAGCAAGTATTCCGAATTGATTTTGTAGCACATGAATCCATGGCAACGTCCTGTGATCAGAGGCTGTACTGTACAGAGGTCAAAGGTTAACTCTAGTTCTCTCACTTAACTTCTACCACACACACACACACAGGCCCTGTCCTGCTAAAGCTTTTAGCCTTTTCTCCTCCTTCCTCGGGTCTCACTTTGGTCATTTCTCATGTTGTACGCATTCTTCAGAGGTGTGTTTGAGGCTACAAAAGAGAAATATTGCAAATGGTGAAGGAAAAAACAACAACACGGATGGTCATATATGTTATGGAACAAAAGTACAGTTCATTTTCTTTCCGAACAAAAGAAGAAGCCAAGCTGTTTCTATTTTGGTTTTCCGCTTGTGCTTATCTGAACACATACCGGACTGGAGTCTCCTCTGCATTGCAGTGACTGTATGTGAATGCTTGAGAGAGGCCGAGTGTGTTATATGTTGCTCTGCTATTGACTGTGTGAAACCTGTGTGTGTGTGTGTGTGTGTGTGTGTGTGTGTGTGTGTGTGTGTGTGTGTGTGTGTGTGTGTGTGTGTGTGTGTGAGTGTGTGTGTGTGTGTGTGTTGTAGTGGCTGGACAGTGGTGTGCTTGCAGTGACTGCATCTTATGGCCATCTGCTCTGAATAAATAAATGTTCTATACAAACTGCACCGTCCCGTCGTCAGCCTCTCTTTGTTCGTTTGATCGTTGTATTTGCGAGGTCCTCCTCTAGGGGGCAGCACATGACTGCAACACAGCCCTCAAACGGCAATGCATTTTTTTTTTGGCACCTTTCAAAGCCCTGTTTCCACTTAATTTGGCTGTTCAGAGCTCAGAAAAATGTGGTGATCAGTGTTTTCCAAAGTCCAAGAAAACGTTCTGAAATGTCTTGTGTTTTGTCCACTCAACTCAAAGATATTCAGTTTACTGTCACAGAAGAGTGAAGAAACTAGTAAATATTCACATTTCAGAAGCTGGAATCAGAGAGTTTTTTACTTTTTTTCCGTAAAAAAAAAAGAAGACTCAAACCGATTATCAAAATAGATGGTGATTAATTTAATAGTTGACAACTAATCGATTCATCTTTGCAGCTCTGCTCATGTTTGCGCAGTAAATATGAAGGGGTTTGGTGTTTTAAGCCCCCAATGTCGCCTTCCAGGCAGCGCTGCATGGAAGGCACTAGGGTTAGGCAAGGGTTACCGTTAGGCCGGATACACACTGGCTGCGTGGCGTGACTGTGGCGTTTCTGTTGCGTGGACTTTTCTATGTCTTTACACACCAGAAACGTGTCTGACGCGGTGCTGCTGCTGCTAGCTTTGTCTGGACACATGTAGGTTTCCCATTGATAAAATGAAATACCATGTTAAACATAAATATATACTGATTTGATTACAGCAAAGACGTCGGCAGTATTGACGACAAAATAGGTTACAGAATATTTCGTTCTGTATTGACAGGTGCAATATTAGAAAATATTTTTTTTATTACATTTATATCAAAATCTAGAGACTTTCAAACATCAACATGTCATTTATTAATATGTATTTGTGTCTAAACGACATAGAAACATCTTTTCCTATTTTATTTTGCCTGGAAACGCTTCAAACATGCTTGCGCCTCAGACGCACGTGTCATGCAGGCAATGTGTAAGTTCTAATCTGTTAACATGGGAGCCGAAATATAAACGGACACGCCACGCAGCTTTTCAAGTTATATTTCAGTTGTAAACCGATTTACACACCACAAACAAAAAAAAACTTCCCCCGTTACACCGCTAACTTCGCTGACAAAATTTTTTGAATTGTTGATCAATAGAAAATGTATTTTAAAAATAGAAAACGTTACACTTACAGAAGGTTTTGAATTCGTTACACATGGTCCGAATCGATGTGCCGTTCGGTGCAGATGTGGAACTCGGTCTGGACTTTGAGAATAGGCATGACCAAAAAAGAAAAACTTTAACTCAAGGTCCACTAACTAGCTTTTTACGGTGCTTTCAACAGCATCTTGTGGTCTTCATCACAACTTGGGAAACTTTGTTTTTGTACTGTAGGCGTTTGGTGTTTTTTTCCCCAACCATTAGATGCATTTGAAAGTCTTGTAAAAGCTAGAGGGTGAACCTTGAGTTTTTAGTTTAACAAATTCAAAAGGCAAAAAAAACAAAAAAAAACTTTTATGCTCAATTTCCATATGCTATTCAGCATCAGCGCAGATAGAATCACGTTTCATAGTGGAAATAAATCCAATCAACAGCTCTCAAAGTGTACAACAGTTTTATTGATCAATGATCAACTCAGGCTTACATGATTACAAGTATACAAGGAATCACTTTAACTGTGACCAGTGAAGACACTTCCTTCCTTTCCCCACTACCTTTCTCACCAAGGCTACAGTAAGTACAGTAGTAGTGGCCAGATGTGCACTGAAATGAAGGCAACATAATTCTAAACATCTGTAAAAACTGAATTTAGCCCAGGTGTCTAAATTTGGTGTAGTTGTACATGATCTCATGAACTTAAAACTACCCTCCCAGGCTTGTTTAGTCAGTTTTATACATTGTCAACCCAATATGGGTCCCCAAACATAATTAAGGAAAGCAGGACTTCACTTTAGCTCAATGGCACTTTCTATGCATTTGCCTCTGGGAGTTTAAAGGGTAAATTCGTTGTTATGTTTTTTTTCCTTTCAACCTGGACTATTTCCCCATTCCGCACATAGAGTGATGTGAACAAAAACCTTTGAAATCAGTCCAGTATTGAGCGAGAACGCAGTAACCGGGCCACCGCGAACCGGGTCGCAATGTAACCCAATGGGGCAATTGTGCACCCTTTGTTTTGAAATAATTGGTTTTGCTCCCGACAAGCTCAGATTGTTACTAAAAGTGTCTGACAACACTATCGTTCTCGCGAGGTGACATCTTGTCTGAAGACAGCGGTGTGTGGAGTGTGGAACGTGAGTCCGGTGAACAGCGTTTTTTTTTTTTTTTTTTTTTTCTCAATACTAGAACAATTTCAAAGATTTTTGTTCACATCAGTCTATTAGACATAAATGCATAGGGGAAAAGGGGTTCTGGTTGGGGGGAAAAAAAAATTACCCATTTAAGGTTAATTACAAACGATCACCTGCTTGCCTTCACTGTCAGTCCATCGAGTGTTACAGTCATAAAACAACAATCAGCATTAATCTGTGGTTATGTTCATTCTAACCAGCCCAAGTTAGAAATCAGAGAGAGGAGGGAGAGGCAGAAAGAGGGGACAAAAAGACACATCATTACAGTCTTTCCTTACTTTTCATCCACACATATGGCACTCATTGAAACACACTCACATATACACGATAACAGACACACAGACACACACACACACACACACACACACACACACACACACCCTCTCCCCCTGTCCCTCTCTGTTACGTAGGCCAGTGTGAGTCATTCTCATGGGGCACATGTCCGGGCTCGGCACTAATCTTATTTTACACAACTGTACAACCGTTAATGGCTCTCTGAATACAGCTCTATCATGGCACTAATATAAAACTCAGTAAATCTATAGATCCGTCATTCTCTTTAAAGTCTTCACTTGATAAAAAGTGTTTGGTAAAAGGCTGGTTTCACAGACTTGTGGGTGACAACCCCAGTGGTCGAGGAGGGAGGAAAACCATTAGTAAGTCTGGGACCTGAAATGGAGTGTTAAGAGACAAAAACCCTCTTCCTCTGGACATTGTCTGCTAGGAACTGGACATGTCTTTAGTTCATTCTTAATGCTTCTCAGCCATCGTTTTTGTCAATACGCCAGCTAGTGTGAAAGTGCAGAAGTATTTCATTTTCAGGGCTCATCCTGGCCAGATGCTGACTGAAGTATCCTTACTTTAAACTTTTATGGTTTGCATTTCTTTCTTATTTGTGCAAGTTGATGGAAATTTTGCCTTCGTGCATCTCTTTCAACTCGATCAACCAGACAAAACGTGTCAATATCGGCGAAGAGTTTTCAGAGATGGAGAGAAAATGTTGCTAATAGTTTAGGCTGACAGCTGTGGCTAATTCAAGTTCATGTTTCTGTAGTTAGCTAGAGCCTCGAATCACAGTCTGTCATCTCAAAGGGCTTTACGGAGAAAACAGGACAGGTCATTCTCATAGAACTGATGTTATATAAA
Source organism: Perca flavescens (assembly GCF_004354835.1). Lineage (NCBI taxonomy): Eukaryota > Metazoa > Chordata > Actinopteri > Perciformes > Percidae > Perca > Perca flavescens. The sequence continues at coordinate 24,133,688 of NC_041345.1, read as the reverse complement.
CAGCATCGGGAGCACAATTCCAATCGGGATGATTGAAATGAATGATGGAGTACTCGTACAGGTTCATGTATGAAACGCGAGTGCCCGTGCTCATCTGCTGGGAGGGGCTTGGTTTAGTTTAGTTTATTATATTATAGAATCCCCATTAGCTGTGCCCTTAAGCACAGCTACTCTTCCTCGGGTCCACATTAGGACCGAGAGGAGATAGCTGCAGGCGGAGGGCTGTATTTTCAAAGTTTGTTTTGCCTTCTCCAGAAAACTGCCTATGCCAGCTTTAAGTTATGAATAAAGACCACCAGGTTACAACAGGGGGGGAAAAAAAGGATACCATAATATTAAGGGGAGGATAGTTACTATGTGGTCACCATGACTCACTCACTTCTTCATGAAGAACTGCAAAAATACCCAACACGCCTCTGTTTTATCCCTTTTTTCACTTTCTGATGTTTCAGGGAAACTCCTAGGTCGGGATCAATTAAAGTTTTTTCATACATTTTAACATAAAACTACTTCATTTGCATAAAATAACATCCCAATTTAAATGTCCTGTCTTTGTTCTTATGTATTGTGGGATACAGGACATATACATTTGGAGTGAGTGTGGTGTCACTCCATGTTTGTGAAACCAGCCCTTTGACTTGTGTGAACAGTATGCATCAGACATCATCAGTACAGTTCTGAAACTGGCCGTGTGTCCGCAGGAAGCAGGCAGGACTACAGTTTGAAAACCCTCTGCTTACTGCTCTGATTACAGGGCTGCAGCAGCCAGTCCATGTTAGTTTTTGGCGAAGTGCGGTGCAACCGTAAGGCAGCTTGTCTTATTTTGCCCCGTAATGCACTGGTGAAGAGGTCACTAAGGAGCGTGACCGGGAGTTGACCCTCAATCCGGGCGATCTGGTCAAGGCGTTGGAGGGTTTGTTTGAAGTTTTAACATTAACACTTAGTTGAAAATGCTTCCGATGCAGCTCGATTGTGAAGGGGTGGTTGCTACTGGTCTGCGGCCGTTAAATCACAATCAAAGAAACAGGTGTGGCGGAGGAAAATGGCGTGGAAAGGTTACCGTTCATAGCGTCTGTCTTCTGACTAACAAAGACACGTGGAGTTGACTGGACTCCTGCAGTTCATTCACGGTTCATTTAGCATGTCCACACCTAAAGAGAGAGAGAGAGAGAGAGAGAGAGAGAGAGAGAGAGAGAGAGAGAGAGAGAGAGAGAGAGAGAGAGAGAGATATTATAAATAATCTTATATTGTGTTAATGTTCATATTACTGTTTAGTGTGTTCTGTCCGAATATTTGGACACATTGTATTTTGAGGCCTTGGCAAAATTGTCATTGAAACTTTCATGCCAATAGAGAGAGAGAGAGAGAGAGAGAGAGAGAAGACCCAACAAAGTTACAATACATTATAAAATGAAGTTTATATGAACTTATTTCAAAGTGCTTTTATTCTGACACTTTTTTATTATTTTGTTCTACAACTTCTATAAAAGGGTCAGTTTGATACTTCTGTCCCCGGGTATAAATAAATTAAATATGCAACTATGTAAAATGTGTAAACTGTAGTATGGATGGATAGACATAAAATTGCCATGCATGTATAGAATTGGTGATGGAGATTAAGGATGCTGGATGGATAAAGCAGAAAACATTGCAGTAATGAATGATGTTAGAATCCAAGGAGAACCTGCAGCATGGACAACAGGACAGCATTTTTACTGGGTGGACTGAGCAACGGAATAGAAGGGGACAGATACAGATGTACAGCAGCTGGAGCAGCTGGTGGGAGAGATGAGCAGTGGTACCTTGACGGTGCTGTCCACAGCGCCAGAGAAGAGGCGCCCTCTGGAGACGGCTAGAGCCGTTACACTGCCCTGGTGTCTGAGCAGGGTCTGGGTACAGATCATGTTGTCCATGCTCCACACCTACAGAACACATTTCAACAACGTCTCATCGTATATAATAAGCATTTTACACACAAACTCAACTTCCACCCTTTTGTTGATACATACGGTTTTCCATGATATTAGTATCTTTGAATACACGCACAGCATCGTAAGTGTAAGCGTAGGGCTACTCGATTATGAAGAAAAAAAAATAAATAAATCATAATCACAATTATTTTGGTCAATATTGAAATCATGACTATTTGACACAATGATTCATTGATTTCTACAAAGACGTTGCACTTATTGAACTTAACAGTTAACGGTGAAACAGTTAAACAAATAAAACAGTAAAATGGAAATTTCCCTTACTACTTTTCCCGTTTAAACGGATTTTTTCATTCAGAACGCAAGACAAAATAAGAGTTTACTTGCTAAATGTAATCTGCAAAAATAATCTGTTTTTGTGATCGTTAGGAGCCAAAATCAAAACTGCAATCACAATCAAAATGAAGCTCTATGTAAGAGTAAAGTTTACTCCGTCTTTCCACACTCACACAAGACAAACGCGCAGAGAAATGGACACGCGCTCCGTTCTTACCCTGAGTGAGCGGTCGTAGGAGGCGCTGAACACTTTGGTCTGGTCAGGGGTGGAGATGACAGCAAGAGCGTAAACTGTTCCCACATGACCTGTCAGGGTCCGCACCTGCTCTTTAGACTCAATGTCCCACACCTAGAGAGAAGACACAAACACCTTCATCATCACCATCACCATCATTAAAACCCGCGGCATCACAGTGGTTTGTCTGTGTCCAAGAAAGCTTTTATGATTTGTAAGGTAGTTGAAGTAAGCAACATTTTTAATTGTGGTCTGCTGCTGTGTATTGAGTGCATTTAACCCTATCTTTATAGAGGATATGCCCTATGTGAATATAATCTGAATACTTAGAGGCCAAAAAAAAACAAGAAAAAAAACATATGAGCCAAGTGTAAATGGCGCAAGAAATGACCTCATTCCTTGCGAGGGATGGCGAGACTCATTCTAGTTCTGCTTATGAGGCAGGAATAAAAGAAATGAAAATTTTAAATAAGCAGGTATAGCCAGTCCTATGTGTATGTGCAGCATTGTGTGTGTGTGTGTGTACTTGTGTGTATCCCCCTCACATGGATGAGGTTTTCATAGGTGCCACAGACGATGTGGTGGTTGGTGACGGCGATGGAGTAGACGCTGCCCCCACTGGTCTGCAGGACGTGAACACACTCCAGAGAGCGGATGTCCCAAATCTGACAGACAGAGAGAGGATGGAGTCAAAATGACATTTTAAAAGAGAAAGAGGAGGATGGTGAAGAGGATGTGAGAGAGTGAGTATCTTAGGAAGAGATGAATAAATATAAAAACACACATACACTACTGTATATCAGCAATGGAAAAAGTGAGTTGTTCAACAGCTGCAAGTTTTCATTTTCCATCTCCATGGTAACACAGAGTGGAGTGATCTCTAGTTTAATCAGCTACTCTGGCTGGCCAATCCCAATGCGGCACTGAAAACAGGCCAGAAAATGCAGTGGAGAGACAGAGAGATAATACTCATATGTCATCGGTCTCTCGGTTTCACGCACACCCGTGCATAGCTTATACTGAGTTATATGGCTGCAGCTTTATTTGGCTTAAAACAGCTGCTAGCTGTGGCCAAAAACTACATGTTGAGAGCAGTGAAAGTGGGCTAAAAGACGCTAAAAATGCTCCGTATAGCTGAGGGGAACTGCAAAGTTTATAATTCTGTGGGTTCCTCACTACTAGGGCTGTGTATTGGCAAGAATCTGGCGATAGGATACGTATCATGATACATGGGTCACGATTCAATATATTGCAATATATTTCGATCCTGTGCATAAGGCGATTTTTTTGAAAGTATAATTTTAGAAAACTAATATTTAAAAAAAGACAATGTGCATAAAAGTCAAAGAAGTTTACTTTCGGTAAACACTTCAGTACAGAGAAAATCAAACTGCCAGTTTGGGATTGTGGTTCACAGGTTCTTAGTGAGCTAATGTTTATATGCTAAGTAGGCCAAAGTTCAGCCATAGCTACATTGTTAGTATATTTTTGTTCAATTGACTTATTAACTGAAAAAAAAGAGAATATTCAATAATGACCCCCCCAACAGGGTAATTTATAACTCTTTTAGTCATATATGTATTTTTGATTTATATAAAAACAAACTCAAAGGGTTGAGCCAGGATCAGCTTCTTGGTAGGACAATTCTGAATTTTCTGTTTACTTTGTTTTTTGCTGGGTCCCTCTACAGCGAGGCCCCATTGGTCTCATTGAAATGAACAAGGAGAATGCACACGATGGAAATGTAACCTCTAAATCTAGCCTATCAGCTTTGTCGCAAGAGATCTTTCTTTCTCTCTGCTCCATCCTTCCTGTCTCTCGGTTGCTATTATTAGTATACACAGTATTATTATTTATACACAGTACACTGGTAGCCAGTGTAGAAGCAAGCCAATGAGTCCAACTTATCAATCATCAAAAATACAGACTCATTTGATGAATACTAGAATATTAATTTCTTAATCAGTGCAAAAAAAGTTTTATAATTAAACGCTTCTGAGCTTTGTAGTTCCTCTGTGTCAAAAGTTATTTAATTGCCAAAATGTTCAAAGGGATGTTTTTCCCTGAATATTGGCAACATTTGTCACAGCAATTTCTGCAGCAAAACATTTTCTTAACGACTTCTCCAGCTAAGTACTGGTTAGAGACTGACTGCTCGGCTTATAAGCGTCATAAAAAGGAGCGCAGTTTACTTTATCTGTCCTTTCATCGCTCTTTCCTCGTTCTTTATTATTCCACAGACATTTCTCATTCCCACAACAAGTTTCCTCTCTTTGCTTTCTTTTCTGTCTCTCTTTATCTCTCTACAGCGTCCCTGAGGTATTCATTAGTGACCACACACACACACAAAACAGAAACTTGACTAACTGCATCTGAGGAGAAAGATTCAGATGACAGCATCGACAGTTATGTTGTCTAGTAAAAAAAATATATTAATTACAGGCTATTTACTCAACTGACTGTTCCCTAAGCCCCGCCCCTATTGCTACGTCTATCAAGTGTCCCATTTTAGCACAACACATATGTGGTTTACAGTGATAACAATGGCAAATGTAACACATTTAACACCTACTACTGAAAAGTAGTTAGCCAGACATGCTAATGTTTGACACTTACTTTGAAAAGCGTATTCCATTCCTTACACTTTTGCTCAAAGGCACAAATCTTTACATATGAAGTTTCGCTCTTACAACAGCCCCATGTGGAGAAATCCAAAGCTTGACAGGCCTGCCGTGCATAGTTATAGTTGCTAAGCTATGATTGGACAATCAAAACATGAATTGAAACTGTGTGAATGTATACTACTTATGTCTCCCCACCCCTCCACCTACCTTGATGGTCTGATATGAGCCGCTGTACAGGTGGTTCTGGGAGGCCACCAGCGCTCTAACCCAGTGATTCAGACCGGTCAGCTCCTTCTTCAGCTTCAGCTCCGTACCCACAATGTCCCACACCTACACACACACACACAAATAAAGTTTATGTAGATGATGAAAATTGCACAAGAGAATAGATTGAAAAACTGTTCATTTAAGAAATAACAACAGCTGCAGTTATTAGAGATCTTCCATCACAAATAAAGTTCAGTTTAACTTAGAGTAGGTTATTAACTAATTAACTTAGTTATTACTTGAGAAATAATGTGCTTTGACTGCCATTTTAAAGACACACACACAGCTGGGGCGGATACACAGTGGTGAATAAAGATAAGTGCATGATGTCACTGAGCTCAGAAAGAAGCTGGGTGACGGGAGGGGGAGGCACTCGAGTTGGGTAAGAAAGGAAAGTCCCTGTGTGAAAGGAATGACATCACACACACACACACACACACACACACACACACACACACACACACACACACACACACACACACACACACACACACACACACACACACACACACACACACACACACACACACACACACACACACACACACACACACACACACACACACACACACACACTTCCCTTTTCTTGTAACCATGGTAACAAAGACAATTGCTCCTTACTGTCTGCCACTCCTCCTCACTGAGCCACATTTTTATACTCATCTTTTGAGTCAAAACAAAAGGCCAGTTAAAAAACATTTCCTGGTAATTAGTTGATACTATAATTTATACTTTTAAAGAAATTCAATCTTAACATCTTCTTATATCCTCAGCAATTACAGACCAATTTCTAACCTTCTGCACATGTCAAAACTGCTGGAAAAAAGTTACAGCCAATCAACTCACCCCTTATCTATACAGTAAATAACCAATCTGGATTCCACTCAGTCAATCCCACTAAACACACTTTGGCCAAGGTGACAAACTATATTTTCCTCTATAGTTTTACTGCTTGAACTTTGGCATGGTATGATTTTTATTTTACAGCACTAATTGTGTGCATCATAATAATAACCTGTCTGACCTCAGTTACATCTAGCTCCATCCTAGGCCCTCCTATCCGCTGTACATACACTGATGGTTGTCTAATTTTTTCAGAGCAAAATGTCATTTTTGACCCGTCTATGTGACATGAATCCTACATTAAGTCTACTGTCAAGATAGCTTTTCACCATCTCTAATAAAGCCAGAATCCTTAAATTTTCTCTTTGTCTAACACTGCGGCTTTTATCCATAAATTCATCTCTGTCCCAAACCCACCAGAGTCGATTAAAAAGTAATCACCCTGACACCTATAAGACACTACAAGGGCTAGCACCTTGATACCTTTCAAATAGTGTTGGGTATAGTTTGGGTTTTTCCGTTTTAAAACGATACTTTTAAAACGGTGCCGTTGCCTAAACCGATACTTTTAAAAATATACAGTATATATTTAAAAAAGAAAAAGGAGCACAAAACGACAGTCGGCGACATTAAAGAACAGCTTGTTTATATCTAAGGCCATATGGTCAAAATGAAATGATCCTTGACTTGACTTTAGTGGAAAATAAATTTGTGCCTGTGATGTGCAGAAAGTTTGAAAATAATGAAAAAAATAACTTTACCTTAATGGCCTTGAGGGAGCCGCTGAACAACATATTGTGGGAGGAGACCAGTGTACATACAGGGTTGTCATGGGCACGGATTGTATTGACTTTCTGCAGGGTCTGGATGTCCCACACCTACGCAAGATGCACAGCGGCAAGACACGCAACAGAAAGACAAAAACACAACTTCTATAGCATATGAAAACAATTCAAATTGTGCAAGTATACTCTTAAAAAGAGGAAGCAATGGGGGGTGAATGTTACTTACGATGATGGTACAGTCTGCAGAGCCACTGTATAGCCTGTTTCTATGGAGACCAAAAAAAAAGAAAGATCAAATCACCGAGTTATGCTTTGGGGAAAAGGCTGGTCATTCCCAGTCGACATGTATCTTATGATCAAAGTGTGTGTTGCTTATGTGCGTGTGATTACCCTTGAATACACAATGCTAGTACGATGCCATCATGGCCCTCGAGGGTTTTCTGACACTTGTAGGTGGTACACGTGTCCCATACCTGAGGGAAAGAGGAGACAGATAGACATACTGCCAAAAGGCTAAAAAAGGTTGAATGTTGCATTTGTGTGCATCTTTAGGCCTCTTAAAAAGGACAATTATGGCGCAAAATGAATCTAGGGGTTAATAACGTATGTGTAACGAGTCAACCGTTCTCTCGGATGTGTTTTCATGCTAATCGAATGTGTCTCTAGCTTGAAACAAGCTAGCGCTAACAGCTGATTAGCTTATAACGCTAGCCTTTGGGGCAGAGGGTAAATCGCTATTTCTACACCACTAACAACGCTCATTATGCTACCGTTGAAGTGTGGCGCTAATTTGAGCCTTGTTAGTGGTGTAGAAATATTGATTTACCCTCTGCCCCGAAAGCTAGTTCATGTCCACTAAAGGGGTCTTCTAACTCTCCAGTAATGGCATTTAAACAAATCTATAATACCAGATTTTCAATACAAAACAAGGTTGTGGGCGGAAGTTATCTGAATCTCTCTAGACGTAGGTGGGTAAAGGCTGTGTTAAAAAATAGCACGGTGTCAAAAATAAGACCATACGGGGGTTGCATTGGTGTGGGCGTGTTGCTACAGGTACTCTGGAGAAGCTTGAGTAATACATGCATTTGTTTAAAGGCTCTCTACACCAACAGTGGCCTCAAAAAAATTAAAAAAAATAACAAAAATCCTTTTTCGCAGTGCTGATGTCAGCCTTTCATTTCCTTTGTGTGTGCGTTGATGATACCTTGATAGTCTTATCTGATGATCCAGAGAAGAGTAGGTCTCCAGTGGAGTACACACACAGACACCAAACGGGACCCTGGTGGCCAACAAATGTCCCCTTACACTTGAAGATCTGCTGGGGGTCGTATGCTACACACAGGCACAGAGATGGGTATGACTGGATATGTATTTTTCATTCGAAGCTAAACAAGAGAGGAGTATAATTGAAGCAGAAACAGGAGAATTAAAAAGGGACAGAAAGGTAGATGAGGAAAGGAGGAAGGAAGAGACAGACGGAAGTTGGTGAAGGAAGGTGAGTGGGAATAAGGGAGAGGAGGAGGAATGCCCAGAGAAGATAGTCAGAGCTAGATTTTGCATTTCAAGTCAACAGATGATACTTTAATGATAAAAGTCATTCAAAACTGCTTATCTCCTCCACGGAGAGATGTGAAGAACAATGGAAAGGAGAAAAGGGGATTTTAAAAAATGAGGACAGAGAGCAGATACTTACAGCCCAGGATTCCCATGTTGAGCCTGGCGTTGATGTGGGACAACTCATCCTACAGAGAGACAGGCAAAGGCTTAGGGGATTTGTTTTACAGGGACACTAACACACCTTTTCCAATCCTAATTCAAATTTGTATTCTCACACATACACACTTGTCTATGTCTGCATGTGCACACACACTTACGTTAAGCATGGACGCATCTCTACGAAATTCCATCAGGTCCTCGCTCAGTTTACTCTGGTTCTCATCCAACACATCTGAAATACACACACAGGCAAGGTAACTTTGAGACAAAGACACGGGATGCTGTGCTCAAGCCGGCTGGTCCATTACGGTCATAATAACACTTTCTCCAGTCGATATTTCCTGTCAATATGTATCCATCAGCAGCCAGAAGGTCTGTGTGATCTGATAAAAACAGGCAATTAGAGATGCACTAAACCCAGCATTCCCATAACCAAACTCCATTATTACTGACTAATCAGATCCTGAGTACTGATCCGATACCAGTACTCGTTGTTTTACCTGATGCTAAATCTGTGGCATACAAATTGGTTAACTTAAACTTAAGTTAACGTAAGGCCGTAACTGTAGATCACTTCTTAAGTACAAGTGGAAACATTCATACATTAACGTGCTTTTAGGGGTTATGAAAATTTGGTTTATGGAATTGAGAAAGCATCATGTTCTTGTCTAGTACACATAAAATACATAGTTTGTGCTTTATCACTTTTAACAAGCTTTGATGAACACAAACAATTGTATTCCGTCCAAAGTTTCAAAAAGGCCTCCTCACAAAAAGTGCATCTACAGTTAGAAAAACTAAATGTAGTACATCTTTGGTAAGTTAAGTGCTGAAGTCACTGTCAACACAGCGAAAGCCTACAATGCAGGAAGTGCCAAAGTATCAGTGGGTACTTTACACACGTTAGTTCACCGTTGCAAATAACTCTTTTAAATGTTATAAATAAGAATGTATTCTCAGTCCTGGCTTGTATGGCTGAATAAGCAGGTAGAAATGAAGAACTCTAGCTTACCAAATTTGAGCTCCAGGTTCTTCTCTAGCTGATCCAACTTCTCAGATAGTTTTCCCAGCATAGAGCGCAGGAAAGCAATATCTTGGTCCTTCTGGGCTAGAGTCAGCTGCATCTCATGGAACCTAAACAGTGTCAAAGGGCAGAGATTTCAAAGAGATAGATCAGAGACAGAGACAATAATGACTTTATTATATTTATGGAGTTTTATTAAGTTTAAAAATCCAATGAAGTTGTGAAAGGTACACAAATTACTTGGTAAACAGACAGAAACCAATCAATCAATCTAACTAACAAAATAATTGTTGGATATCTGAACACGTAGCTCTTCAGATGAAAATACATCAAGTCTTGAATATTTGTCACAGTCAACAGCTCCACTTGGTGTGTACAGCTTGTTGGTCTGCTCACCTGTCATCAGTTTGTTGCAGAAACTCCTTCAGACCCTCAAATTTACACACTTCCAGGTGTGTTTCATACGTGTCTTGGTTACCGATAAACGTGCAGCTGTCGGGGAGAATAGGCAGATTGGTTACTGATTTTTAAAAAGAGTCCACAGAAACAGCACACCTTAAAAAAAAGACATAAAGACATGCATGAAACTAGGACTACAGTTGGCTGTGATTACGAGTTACTAAGTGGGACTGTTTCTGTTAGCTATTGTTTATGGGAAATGTACGTATGTGCATGTTTGCGGGTGTACATGGATGTACATGGGGGCGTGGGTAAGTGTATTGCATATTAAGCGATTTTACATATATTCACGTAATGGAATGTCTGTGATGTAATGGGTATATTTTATGTGTCCAGTGTGGACCCCAGGAAGAGTAGCTGACTGCTACGGCATCAGCTAATGGGGATCCTTTTAATAAACAAATAAATAAATATAAGAATTAGAGATTAAATACAAACAGTAAAATAATTTGTTGAAAGTGTGTTTTTTAGGACTCACCCATATTTGGAGTGCGGACACTTGATGTGCTCACATTCTTTGAGGTGAGCCTCCAGGTTCATGGTGAGCAGCGGGGGGCAGGAAGGGTTGTTGGGACAGCGGACTGGCCTGTAGTCACAACTGGCCTCATGTTCTCTACAGAGATAAGAAAGAAAAAAAAAAAAAAGGGGACAAAGGGAAACTGTCATGTATCTGCTCTGCAATGTGTTGCTGCTTTACGTTATAGCACGTCCATAAAAAAGCAGTAGAAATAAAACACCCCACTAAGACCCTTTCTGTAGTCCTTACTTGCGTGTGGTCAGTTTGATGGTGAACGGGCAGCCCAGTGGGTCCACCTCGTACGCCCCAGGTTTCCCAGCCACTGTGGAGGTGGAGACTGCAGCCCCGCCTGCAGCGCTTGCCGTGGCCCTGCAGCCATATTTACAGTGAATGAACAGCTCTCCGATCTGCTCGGCTACCGCAATGTTGTTCACCACGACTGTTAGCTTGGCCGCATCCACTGGGCACTTGTCTGTGACGGGAAGAGAAGTGAACGTAAGGTTTATGGTTAATTCAAGTTTTAACTACAGCCGTGATGCAGGCACGTTCAAAAGTCTCACCTGAAGTCAAGGCACATCGTCTGCAGAAGGTGTGCTGAGGGAGAAGGAAAAACAGGCATGGTAAAATGTTCATGTTTCTTTATTCTTCTTATTGTCACGACACAAACATTTTCCTATGGGCCGCCAGGCTGAGGTGGGTGTGGCTCAACTGCATCGCAGAGCTTCCAAAGCAGAAGGGAAGCAGACTAAAGCACTATTCGCATGGGATTAGTATTACCTGGTGACCTTTAGTCATTTGTAATAATTACAGAGGTTGTCTGTGGTCCTTATCCTGTGCGAACTGGCCATGTCTGTAATTTGTAAAGTACAAATTCCCCCACAAATTACCTACCAAATTACCTACCATATTTCACCGGATACCGAGGTCCTGTGATAATATTAGTCCCGTGCGAATCAACATGCCGGTGATTTGTTGGCGTCATATATCATTTTTTTCAAGGTTTTTGTTTCCTGTACGCCTTTTTATCCCTCTCGAGAAGAAGAATAGTATTTTCAGAATGCCATTACAAATCCTCTTTTCCCTATCAAGTTGTGTTGATGTCTGCGTAAATGTCTACAAATGAACTATGAACTGAGCGTCAACGCTGATCGACGCAGCACCATATGTTTCACATGCATGAGTAAACCAAGCTCTGGAAGCCCTAGACAGATGGAGGAAAAGCCGGACGGGACAGAAGGAAACTCACCCCACATGTGGTAATGACGGGGTCCTTGAAGACGTTACAGCACAGCTGACAGCACAGTTTAACGGACGGCTGTTCAGCAAACACCTGGGGCTCCTGCACACAAACACACACTCTCATTTGTTCATTTGCTCAGTTTGCGGTATGGGTTCAGTTCTAAAACTATCAGTTTTTACATATTTACATGGTTGCTGACGTTTATACATTAGTGCTGTGTGTCATACCGTGTCCTCCTCCTCTTCGTGCAGAGAGAAAGTGGAGCGCAGGGACATGTTGGACTCGGAATGGAGAGATCGGATTGAGATGGCTGAATCTGACCTCCGGGGAGTACCAATAGGAGGCTGGGAGGGATGGGAAGCAGTGGAGAGGTCAAAGCCTGTCCATACATCAATCGTACCAGAGTACATCCACATGTGTGGTAGTACTCAGTAGGCATAGTTCACACAACTGATGAGATGAAATGTGAGATTTGACACAGGGTATTAAAAAAAAATTCACTTTTACCCACCCATTCCAGGTGTACTTTTACTTTTAGGTGTACTACTGTAAAAACGCTATATATGTCAAATGTATTATTTTTATTATTACTTTGAACCCAAGGCCCTTCAGATCTGATCAGCTTTGGTAGCTTTATAAGAAATGTTGATGTCTTTGGTCTTTGAATCCATTAGGCTAGCTTGGAAAAAGATAAACGGATGTATGTGTGTATTTGTGTGTGTGCGTGAGAGAGAGAGCGTACCATTCCATCGTCGTCATCCCGGGGAGAGTAGGTCAGAGTGCTGGAGGAGGAGGGAGTTCTCCTATGCTGTTTGTAGGTGCTGGACCCTTCTGCTGAAAACATATGAGGGCAAAGTCTCAAGGAATAATGCCAGAATATTGGAGTACTTCTGTGACGATCGAGCAAAAGAGAGAAGAAGTAATGTCGGAAAAAAAGAGATAGCATTTATAGAGGGGAATATTATTAGTGTATCACCTTTGGCTCCAGCAGCCACGCCTGCGAAGGTAGGGCCAAATGAAGTCTCCATCCTGCTCTGCAGTGAAGAAAGGAGGGTTGGATGGATCGATAAATTGGTATAGACACAGTGTGGAGTTCAACTATATAATTATTTAAACAAAAAAACAAAACAAAAAAGTAATTACAGCAGGAATACATCACTCAACATGAGTATAGTCTGGGTATTTAATTAAAATCTCTCCCTGTGTCACACTATTTTCTCTCACCTCGTTGCCAGAGTCTGCTGCTGGGTTGGGGGGGGGCTGCAGGGGATGACTGCTGATGCTGCTCCTAAGGAGTATGGGTTGTAGCGAGGCGTCTTACCACTGCTCCTAACCCAAAGCACACACAGTTAGCAGGTCTGCTAGGCCTACGAAGAGAAAAGAGGCCAGGGAGGGGTGAGGTGAAGAGAAATGGAGGGCATTTATAAGGAGGAGATTGGGAGAAAAATGACACATGGTACAAAAATAATAACTCTGAGGATTTCTAAACAGCACTGTGATTGCAGGAGCCTGACTGAAATCAGGATATATACATAATGCTAGCCATAAGGTTGACTTTATGTTTTAACAGAAAAAAAAAAACACACACCCACCCACACTCGGTCCAAGAAATGTTGCCGACTGCCAGTAGCTTCAGTACCGCTTAAAGCTACGAGAGGCAGCACAGTGAGAAATAAGTGCAGCGTGGAACTTGTACAGTGGAGTTACTGTTGTTGAATTGATGCCTGACCTACTTTACTGGCCTCAAGCACAACAACACAATCAAACATGATTCCACTTCAGTCCTAACAGCAAAGAAGTTTTCATGGTTTACTTTGTTCAACTGGATTGTTTTTTATAGGTTGTAGAAGCACATGGGGCTGAATCAGTCAGTCAGTCAGTAATTTACCAGTTAGATAGATATTAATATTTTCATTAGAGCTGGGCAGTATAGCCATCAAATACTACTTATACTGTCATAAGATTAGATGTTGTCTGTCCAGGAGTTTTCATAAGTATTTTGTCAATGGATATTTTCTCATCCATATCATATCTGTGTTGTGAACGCTGCATGAATTATTTCCAAAAGAGCTCCAAGTAGACATGTCATATAACATTGCTTTTTAGTAAGGTTTAGTTTTGCTCAACTTGACAGTTTCCTACAGTTTTAAAAGGTGATGTAGAAATGTATCGTACATGACATATTTACATGCTTAACCCTTGTGTTGTCCTTTGGGTCCCGGTGACCTGAAGGACAACACAAGGGTTAAATTTAAGACTAATACCGTACATGCAAAACTCAATGCACAAGTTCAGCAGCAAAAGCTGAACAGAGGAAGTTGTAGAGTAGAGGAAATGGTTTTCTACTTAAATTGGCTCTATGCACTCCTCAACCATCAGAGGTGGAAGAACTATTCAGATCCTTTACTTAAGTAAAAGTAATAATACCATGCTGTAAAAATACAAGTAAAAGTCCTGCATTGAAAATGTTACTTAAGTAAAAGTATATAGGTATCATCAGGAAAATGTACTTAAAGTATTAAATGTAAAATTACTCTATTTTAGAAACTAGAAACGATCCAAACAGTTCTGTGTTTAATCTGCTAATTGTTTCAGCTAGACTGCATATCGTTGGGTACTTTCATTTTTAATAAATCATCATATTTTATGAACTACATGTGTTTTGTGTGCACATAATCTTCATTTGTAAAGTAACTAGTAACTAAAGCTGCCAGGTTAATGTAGTGGAGTAAAAGGTACAATATTTCTCTCTGAAATGTAGTGGAGTAGAAGTGGCATGAAAAGAAAAGACTCAAGTAAAGTACAAGTACCTCAAATTTGTACTGAAGTACAGTACTTGAGTGAATGGACTTAGTTACATTCCACCACTGACAACCATGCAAATCCTCCTCCTGAGACATACACACATGTGAGGCAGCAGGAAAAACATACAAACAGCTGTCTGACTGAAGGCAGCACTGACCCAGAGTCTTATCAACAATTCCATAATGGAAACTGTAAAAAATGACTAGCATCTGGAAACCCTCAAACACACAGGGGGAGGCGGAGAGGCAAAGAGGGAGGGAGCTACAAAGAGACAAAGGGAAGAAGTGACAGCCGAAAAACCAGTGACCCGGAAAACTAGATACTGATGTAAACAGAAAGGTATGCGGACTGTCAGCTCATATGGTAATATGTTGCAGAATCTGCCAATGAAAGTATCCAGGACCTCTAATCCGCTCCAGCCAGCGTCACTGTCTCTTTTTTCACAAGCCAGGAGATTCCCGTAAAGAGGAGCCCTGACACAGGGAAGGGGGACGGACGGGACACGCGCACACGCACGCACACACACACACACACAACGGACCAAAGTTGAACACTGACAGCTAGCTAGATAAATGTTCAAACACCAAATATATACGTAGTATATAGTATAACAGTTGTATGCGAGGCAGCTACTATAAACGACAGCCCACAGTGCACTTTCTTGTCAACCGTCATCTTGTCAACAACCATTTAAAACTGCGATAATTAGCTAGCTAAAGTGGCTCATTTGCTAGCTTAAGTTAGCTAGCCAATGTTACGTTTTCTATTAGCAATCACTGCTGCTAACGGTCTTTGACAAACTCTGCTAACCACCAACGGGGAATATGCGTTATGTTATACTTAGTAAGACAACTATTAAACAAAATGGCTGGGTAATGGTTTGTGGACTTACCATTACTCATTATACAGCGCAGCTGTAAGTCTGCAGACGAATTCCTAAATCTTCCTCGCTCTCTCTCTCCCCCTCTCTCTGCCTCACATACACACAGTTCAAATGCCGCAGTGTATTCTGGGACATGTAGTAGAAGGCGGACCGCTGTCCCTCGATAGGTATCATTTTCTACGCTGTCTGACTACGCATCCCACAATCCGCTTCGGGGAGCTGCCATTGGACTCGGTGCTGTCAGTAAATTCCGCAAACCAACTGCAAAGCGCACTATTCCCTGATAAATCCACATTTGCTCCGGTTCTGCGCCGTTATTGGCTCCTGCCGAGACCGAGCCATCATGCGACAGCCACCATCACGTTTTATGGTAAACGCACGTGCACGGTGGTGTGATGTGGAGAGATACTGACCAACATCACAGAGAAACTGTAAAATACTGTACCACGCAGCCGCATGCATGGTTAAAAGATGTTAATACAAAAAGAGAAAATAAAAACCATGAGTATGCTTTAATATAGGCACATTATGATTCAATATAGGGAGGTGATAGTATTATCATAGAGCATAAAAGATAGATAGATAGATAGATAGATAGACAGACAGACAGACAGACAGACAGACAGACAGATGGATACATAGGTGGACTTTACGATCCCAAATTGCGAAATGCAGCAGCAGTCAGGTACAAAGCACACAACACCCAGTATTATCATAGAGCATAAAAGACAGACAGATAGATAGATAGATAGATAGATAGACAGACAGACAGACAGACAGACAGACAGATGGATACATAGGTGGACTTTACGATCCCAAATTGCGAAATGCAGCAGCAGTCAGGTACAAAGCACACAACACCCATACAGAATACAAAAAATAATAATAATTAAAAAGATAAGATAAATGAAAAAAAGATATACTATATAAGTGGAGAATACAAATATTATGTTACATCCTATAAGTAAAACAGCACAAATACCAGAGAGGACCACTAATAGCAATGCCAAACTCAAAAAGTAAAAAGATGTGGTCATATGTAATTACTATGAAAGTTGTACTATAAACTCAATATAAGAACCATGGACAGGGAAATAGAAATATATATTAAGGAAAATAAATATATTTTTCAAATTTTTTGGACATTTTGCACCTGGGATTGCATCTTTCTTTGTACTTTGCGCATATTATTTGTTGCCATTTTCTACACCAAAGCCATCTACATAAATCCATGTACTTTTTGTTTTTAGCAAATGAAGCCATTCTGTTTTTGTCTCTAATTGATTTCCCCATACTGTGGACTTTCTGTGGGAAAGGTGGCAGTAAGTCCAGTTAAGACATTCCTGAAGTGCTTTTAACAAACAGCTTTGACACTGAGAAGAAACCGTGCAAGAAATACAACATTCATGAACATCCCACATTCTTTGAATTATCAGCACATGGCAAGAAACGTGTGTGAGCATGCGGGCGCGCGCGTGTGTGTGTGTGTCTGTGTAAGTATAAAGGAGCTGTAGCAGAGAACAAACTGATGTGAGGAACCCTGATGTCTGCATGTCAGTTCTCATGACAGAAGGATCAAAAAATGTCTACAGCTGTTGGGTTGCATGGCTCAAAAGGTTATGTAGACGGTGGAGGAATCATTTTTTATTCTTTTATTATTCAGTTTTCTCCTCCCTCAATTCCTCACATTAGCCTTATAGGATGTCCAGATATTTGGTATAAGTATATACACTGTAGCCCTATATATTAGTGTTTTCGTTATTTCATGCTACCTTCTTTTCACCACTAGAGGACGCTGCTGCTCTAGATGTAGCCAGAGCATTGGACTAAAACACCCTCTTTATGGTTGTCTGGGACTCTTTTGAGAAAGTGGCTCAGAGATTTCCATGTAAAAGTGATACAAACAAAACATTTTCATCCACATTGGCTTAAAGTTTAACATCTCATTAACTGTCACCAAAACTAATAGATTATTTAACATACATTTACATTACGACAAACATTTCAAAATGTAACAGAAAAGCTCAGGTGTAGCTAATAAAAAGAATGATGGCTAAATTCCATTTAGCTGCGTCAGTATCAGGGTCCTGGTATCATGCCATATTATATATATATATATATATATATATATATATATATATATATATATATATATATATATATATATATATATTTACACACAATGTTACACACAATATTACACAATGTTTGATTTATTACCTCAGTAAATATTATAATGAAGTGTTTATGGTCTTAACTCGCTAGTTTTAAGTCTTTTTCAATACAGAATTATGTTGATTTTTAAATAGACGATAAAGCAGGGTATGTAACATTAATGTGTAAGCAGCATTTTACTGTTGTACAGGCTCGAGATGGAGCTTGTTTTAACTTCTTTACATACAATAGTAAGTTTACCCCCGCCCCAAAAGGGTCACAATGAGTGGTGCCATGATTGATGGGGATGGAAAGAAGAGAAATCAAAGCTCTGATAAATGACATTTTGTGAAATATTGGATAATTTTTCCTTATTGGCCCCCAAACAATTATTTAAATGAAACCATCTGTGAAGTTTGAGGAGAATTCTGTCTTTGGCCTAACTGCTAACAACTCATAGACATCTGGAATGTGACAAGGGGCCCCAAAGACACAAGCCAAAAGGTTTGGGGTCCACTGCTTTAATCTGTAACAATGCAGGGTTGTTAATGTTGACTGCTGTCCTTGTTTTTAGCCGTATGTCTATTTCTGTGTATCTACTAAAACCAGACTCAAATTCCTTGTACAGTATGTGTACACACTTACTTGGCCATTAAAGCTGATTCTGATTCTGGTTTTTACAAGCATATACTTTTTTTTTTTTAAATGTAAAATATTAATCTGAAAAGTAAATAGTAACTATAGCTGTCAAATAAATTTAAGTTTGAAATGTTGTGTTGAAATTAGGGCTAAAAATGAACGCAATAATAACGAGTTAACACAAATTCCTTTTAAACGCATTTGCCCTTTGGTTGCACGCTTTGACTATTGATGAAGTTAAAGGAGAAGACTTTTTCCAACGCGTCCACCAAGCACTTACTGCAAGTAGCTAGACAGTGTGACATTGAACATAAAGTCAGCACACTGACCAGAGATAGT
This sequence comes from Perca flavescens, assembly GCF_004354835.1. Classification (NCBI taxonomy): domain Eukaryota; kingdom Metazoa; phylum Chordata; class Actinopteri; order Perciformes; family Percidae; genus Perca; species Perca flavescens. Next base: position 24,114,891 of record NC_041345.1, on the reverse strand, counting down.
GCATGCAACATGGTTGCAGCAGCCAGGCAACTCCTGTTCGAGAAAATGCCTTGCGTGGCACATAGCCTCCAACAAGCTATTATAGTTTCTCTCACACTTTATGTATTGTTTGTTTGAATACATTTTTTGTATCAACCTGTTTTGATCTCACTTAGTAGAAGTAGAAGAGGATGATTTAATTAGATTTTATTTTCCCACATGAGGTTAAACATAATTACACAATGTACTTGTACAATGTGTCTGTTGCTGTAATGCACGCGGTCCATTGTTTTGTGTAGAGCTGCTTAAAAAAAATGGGTTTAGTCAACCTTTCCAAGTGTAAAGTGGGACACTGCATTGTGTTAGTAGTACCAAGTAATGTTCCATTCAGGTCAACGTGCCCATCTGTTGCTTGATGGGCTTGAGTTTGCCATATAATGCTTTCAGCCTATTTTTTGAGCATAACCTTTCAGGTTATTCTGGAGAATATTCAACTCAGTATTTGTCATTGTTTTGGATTGTTGCAAGAATAATAAACATTTGCATAAAGGCAGCATATTTTATTCATGGCATTAAAAGAATAAAGTAAATAACTCAGTATTTGTCAGAAATTTTGGATTGTTGCAAGAATAATAAATTATAAAGGCAGCAAATGTCGATAAGAGCATTAAAAACTTGAAAAATATCAATTAAAGTAAAGTAAATAAATAAAGTAAATTTAAAACCAATAAAATGTGCGATTAATCTGCGATTAATCACGAGTCAACTATGGACAATCATGCGGTTAAACGCCCTAGTTGAAATATAAAGTAACCAAAAAATGGAAGTAAAGTAGAGTAAAGTAGTAAAGTTAAAGTACCTCACAAGTGTACCTATGGTACTTGCCTAAATATACTGACTATAACAATACATTGTAAATTGAATTTGTTTTAAAATCAGTTAAATCTGACCATCACTATACAGTACAATATGTCTCATAACCTTGGCCTAGGACAACATTACATAATGTATGGTGTAACAATTTGCAAGGGCATCAACACAAAAATGAACCTCTGCTCACTTCCACCGCAGTGTGATAAGATGTGATGGATGTGGGATGAGGTGCAGGGAAGAGAAGCGCTGTTGGACGCTGAATCATCGCACATGGAGCCGATCCGTGCAGCTCTGAAGCCTGGAAACAGTGGGTGCATGTGAATAGATGCCCACATGTACAGGCAGAGACATGGAGCTGTAAATAGAAAGAGGGAAAGACCGGGCCTGAATGCCGTAATGCAGCCATGAATAAGAGATGTTTTGAATGCAGCTTTGTTGATGGTGACTCACACACACACACACACACACACACACACACACACACACACACACACACACACACACACACACACACACCGCTCAGCGCTCCATTAGAGGGAAAACCCAGGCCATTAGTAGTTTTATCTTCTTTGTGTGGGACAGCACTGACAAGTCTCCCCTCTTTATCCCCCGCAGCACACACTTATAATCACACACACACACACACACACACACACACAGCCCCCACTGTCTCTAACTGTCTCTCTGATGCAGATGTTTCGGATGTGTTGCTACACTGAGTTTTAATGGCGGTCCCAACAGCAGAGCAGGCTCTTCACAGAGAGTGATTCAGCTTCATTTTCAAAAGGCTGTCTCTCCTTTTATGCTGATAAGATGCCTCAAACAGCTGACAGTGTGTACAGAATATTTGCCAGTCCCTCTGAATGTGCAATTACAAGATGTCTCACTGTGTCACGTCAGTTCGGTCTCCATTCACAAAACACTTGTCTCCTATCTTCTGTGCAGATACAGTAACCATGCCTGTAACAGCTGACAGTGTGCACAAAGCTCCCTCCGTCTTCCTCCCTCTCGCACATAAAAAAAAACATGCTTTAGATGGGACAGTAAAGGAGACCTGTTGTGCTTTTCCGTATTATCTGTCCTATATATATATATAATGTTACAGTCTCGGGTGTTCATAATAAACGTGGCCAAAGCTTCAAATAATGAGGTACATGTATGTAAAAAGGAAATCCCTGTGAGCAAAAAAACACAGATATCAGAACGTTCTGAACACTTTGCTTCCAACAGTTCTCTCAGTTTTCTACTCTTGGGTCAAGCTGACGTCAATCCGTGCTGGATTTCTTCATATGGTCATTTACTCCAGGCACGTTACTGCAGTATTTACATTACATACATGTAGCTACATGCTAATGTCAGGGAAAGCTGTAATCTTGGCTGCCGATGTTTTCTCCCCAATTTCGGATCACGTTCCTGCTGCAAGATTTCCGGTTATGTAGTTTTTGGTTTAGAAAATGCTGCTTTAGCCTACTGTCATTCCACTGCTACATATAGCTACATGCTAATGTCAGGGAAAGCTGCAATCTTGGCTGCCGATGTTGTTAATTTCTCCCCAATTTCGGATCACAGTCCTGCTAGAACATCCAGTTTTCGGTTTAGAAGCTTTTATTGGTGATTTCTTTCTGTGGAAAGTGCCATTTTATTCTCCATAAGCCTACGTAGCTGCTAATGTCAGAGAAAGCTGTTACCTTGGCTGCCAGTGCTGTTAATTTCTCTCCAATTTCAGATCCTGCTTGAACATGTCTGGTTGTTTAATTTTTGATTAAGAAGCATTTTTTGGTGATTTTTCACGGTAGAAAGTGCTGCTGTAACGTTAGTCAGTTACAGTCAGTTCCCCGGCTGCAATGACAGACAGCAAGAGTACAGATGTGGACAGTGTTGCCAACTCTTTTCTTACTAAAGTAGTAGTGCTAGTAGTGCTTAAGTGTTCATTTGCATATTGCTGATGTCTGCACGTATCATTTGAATCATTCTGCTCACAGCCAAGGGGAGGAAAGAGACCCATGCTGTTGGCTGAAGAGCTGTGGACTGTGATTACTCTGATTAGCATGAATGGGAATAAATTACAATGTAATATATCTTTTCCCCTGATGGTCTAAAGTTGCTTTTTTTTTTAGAAATAAAGTCACAAAGAGGATCGGAAAAGGTTGTTAGATCTAGCAAGAAAGTTGCCAAGTTGGCAATACAGGATGTGGAAGGCTCTGGAAAGCTGACCAATCAGAACAGACAGGTCTTTTTCGGGAGGGGGACTTAAAGAGAAAGGCGCTACATAAGAGTGTCTCAGACAGAGGGTCAATTTTTTGCATGTTAACATGTACTACTGGAAACCCAAAATACAAGTACGAACCTAAAAATTAGCATAACAGGTCCCCTTTAAAATTTTTATAACTAATTTTATACTGAAAAACTAATTACATTTCTCTCAGCTGTACGTTTTGTTTAGTGGTCAGCGGCAAATGTTAACTGCTAACAGGCTAAACTAAGATGGCAAATATGGCAAACATTCTACCTGCTAAATATCATTGTGTTAACATTGTCATTATAACCTTGTTAGCATGCTAATGTACAGTATCACATGTACACTGTAGTTGCTAGCATGGCACATTGTTGTGTCTGTCTTGTTTCCCTTTGAAAATGGAGAGCCAGGAACCGGGTCAAACACACTGCACACACTCAAAATCTTTGATAATACAGAATTATACACAATCGCGCGCACACACACACGCACGCACGCACGCACGCGCGCGCGCACACACACACACACACACACACACACACACACACACACACACACAGGGTTAAAAGTGAAAAGACAAATGCACTTTAAAACAAGTCAAGCCAAATGTATAGTTTAATATATTGTAACAGTACACAAACAATGTAAGATGAATGAAAGTAGAAGTTAATTTAACCAGAGTTTAAAATTACAACTACAACTAATATTAGTTGCATCCTTACATAGATATCTTTCCACACAAATGCGTGATTCTGCCAGCAAACCCACATGCAAACAAATAATACATATAACCCACGAGTCTGCCCGCCTGCCCACCAAACAAACACACGCACACGCTTATGTGCACACACTTGACCTTGATACAGACAACAGGGTGGCAATTCTCCCCATTGACTGGGTCCATTAGGGCCAAAGTGCAGCTGAGCCACATGCTGTACTGCCACAAAGAGACACACTGGATTACAGAGAGACAGCCAGGCACACAATAGGGGGGATTCGGATGAGAGGGGAGAGAAGGATGGGTGGCGGGGGGTAGGATCTATTTTCATAAATGTTTCATTTTCATATTGTAGACATACAGTATTAACAGCTGGCTATTCTGTGAAACGTCACGTTTCAATTGATTGTAAGTCAATTGACTGTTCACTATCCCTTCATTGGGATTTGACAAAGAGACAGACTAACAAACAAACAAATATATGAACTCTGTCCAACTAATCAGAGTAGAACATTTTTTTGTAGATTTGTTGAGATGAAAACTTCATTGAGTGTTGGCACACATGAGGTCAGAGGAGTTCAGAGTTTGAGTGTAGAGAGGAAAGATGAGACAGGCTTAAAGCTGGAATGGAATATTCCCTTTACGGGCCATGGTGTGGAAGAGTGGATGTTTTTAGAAACAGAAGAAACACACTCCTCTTTTAGTCATTCACTGGTACAAATTAACCCCTCTCTCTTTTCCACCCTGTACTCCCTACTTTTTCATGTCTATCTATCTATCTATCTATCTATCTATGGAATTCTTGTTCAGCTTCACTTTTTTCATCAGTGTAAGGCTGAGGTTTCTGATCTAAAGTTCCATCTGAGATGTGCATCATGAATTAATAATGAGCGCCGAGTAAGACCCTGTCTCTAAGTACTGCTGGTACTCACATCACCAGTGCTGCCCCATCTGCGTGCGTTTTAAATATGCTCCATCTCACTGCACGCGACCTGAGGCGGTTAACCCTTCACACACAAATATTGGCAGTTGAATCTTCCAGTCACACTAGCGAGAGAGAGAGATAGTGAAACAGTGATGGGAAACTTTCATTGGGAAGTTTTAGTGAACCATGCTGAAGATTTGATCAAAGCAATATTGAATATTCTGCAGCTTTACACAACAACGATTGACTTTATTTGAAGAGAAATCAGAGGAATGTTTTCCAAAAAGGAAAAAAAAAACAATAATGACAATAATCAACAATTAAGTGGAAACCTTGATATCCCAAATGATACTGTAGTTCATACCTGCTGTTAAGGTCAGGTGTGGTGACACATTTCACCCTAGGGAGCGTGGCGGGGGTGAGAAAAAACTTGCGTTGGGGAAGAGCGAGAGAGAGAGAGAGAGAGATAGAGAGAGTAATAATACCTACTGTAACAATTTTAGAAATATGACTCATAATAGTTACAGCAGTAGGTATAATGGAATGACATGATGAACTGCGGCAATTATAGTATCAGTAGGATAATAAAACTATGAAAAATTATAATAAATATAGTAGCAGTGGGCGTGGAGCTGGACCACAGCCGCAGCCACGATCCAGGTGCCACCACAATCCAAGGATTTTTCTCAGTTGCTTAAAGACATAGTTTCACATTTTGTAAAATACAAAAGGTAATACTTAGGAGACTGTCCTCCCCTGAAAAATGCCCACATAAATTGTTTGTTTTCTAAGCAGCAATTACGACTCATATTTATAGTAGTGGCCGTCTAGTTATCTTATCTTTGCATAAAGACTGGAAACAGGGGGAAACACCAGCCTGGCTCTGTTCAAAGGTAACAAAAATACGAGATATAACATAATTAGTGAGCTGGTAGGTGGATTTTGTTACCTTTGGACAGAACCAGGCTAGCTGTTTCCCTGTCTTTATGCTAAGCAATAGTAACTGGCTGCTGGCTGTAGCTCTTCAATTACAGTACAGACAGGAAAGTCTCAGATAGCTTTCTATCTGTCTACTCGTATAATCATTGCGTGTGTGTGTGTGTGTGTGTGTGTGTGTGTAGGTCCTACAGTAATCACCAGTCTGTTCAATAAACTGGTTTTACTAAACCAGCAGACTTTTTTCTAATGGAACATCAGTAATCTGCTGAACGACGGCTAATCCCAAAACACAAGCACGCACACACGCGCACACACACACACACACACACACACACACACACACACACACACACACACAGAGAGAGAGAGGGACATAGTATGCAATCTCACAGCAGCGTGCACATTTACACAAAGAGCTGTGATCTAATCCAGACCCTCTTTACTGGCTTTGACTGTTCATCCAATATGTCACACCAGATATGACATTAATGGGTGAGAGTGTGGACACTTCCTGGATTAGAAACAGCTTGTCTAAAGACAGAAGGTGTTTCCAAAGCCTTCTCTGTGGAAACTGCAGGGTGACCTGTGTGTTTCAGAGACGGCCTTAAAAGAAGTCAAGAGGTATAGCCAGTGAAGACAAATCTTGAAGCTGCACTAATCAATATTTTGTCCATTGGTCAGTTGATCCACGACTTTGGTCTGGACTAAAATATCTTAACTACCCCTGACTTTTCATCTAGTGCTGCCATCAGGTTGACATTTGTGGTTTCAATGTGAAATATCTTGACAACTATTAGATGGATCGCCAATTTTGCTACTGATATTTAAGGTGGATTAACTGCAATAACTTTGATCCCCCTGACTTTTAAATGAAGCGACATCATCGGGTCTGAAATTCCATTTCTCCAGTTCTTTGGTTTATGACTAAAAACCTAAATAACTAATGACATTCCCATCAGCCCCTGGGTGTGTGCTCATGAGCGTATTGTTCTTAGACTCAGAGGTTGCACGCTGAACAAGTCTGAATGCTGTTATGCAAAACTGCACATGCACCATACAGAAGCAGGATTTTGGATTCACTCCCGCTTGTGAATCGAGTTCCTCTTTAAGAGTCTATTTACTATATAATTATATTTAATTTGCGATTCTAACGTTGCTATTTTAAATGTCTTTTAAAAGTAGCAACATCCTTGTTCAGCGGCTGCTGCCATGCTGTACCAGACTTCAGTACAAAAGATATTTCTCTTTATCGCCAAGGGCAACTGGGGCTGAACTGCAGTATGAAACAGACTGTCAATATTAGTTTAGTCTCGCATAGCCAGACAGATCTCCACAGTACTGTGGTGTAAGGTCTGGTTACACCACCCATACATTTTGGGATAGGAGAAAAAAACGCTCTGGGTTGTTTTCATTTCTTTAAACCAATCACTATCGTCTTGGGCGGCGCTAAACTCCGGACGCTGCGAGAGTGGCTCTACAAAATAGTCTCAGGAAGGAACTTGTTTTGGTGGAACATTTGCACCCCGCAAAAGAAAACGCCACATACAATATACATATATTTTTTTTAAATTTGTATTTTATTAGTGTTCAGATTTCAGATTCTATGACAAACAATATACTTATTCTCTTACTTATTCAAGTATAGAAATTAAAAGAGGAGATAAACAAACAAACCTACAAATGAAGCAACAAAAATAACACCATAGTAACAAAACTATAAATAAAACATGGAGAAATCATTTTCAATAAAGTGAAGCAATGCAGTCAGGCCATTTATCCACATACAATATTAAATGAAGTTAACTGTGCACACAATACAGCAATGTGAGCTATTTATTTATTTTTTATTGATATTTTGAAAGGACAACAGATTACAGCACACAGCACACAGCATCACAGCATCCCTTTAGCAATGACAGAGGGATTAATAATAGAAATCAGACTGCTACACAAATACTTTCCCTCTTCGATTAAATTATTCCAGGCTGCACCTGTCAGCCATTCAATACAATTTCAAAATGAGACACAGCTGTGGACAACACAGAACGAACATTACAATGATAAACAATAATAAACCAAAAAATAAACATGCCTTGATAGAACCAGTTACCAAGCCTACCAATCTATAATACCAGGTGCCATAAAAAAAAAAAAAAAAAATCAGACAGCCTGATTTATTCTATTACATCCACACTCTTCTTAAAATATCTTCTCTCCCCTTTACTCTGTATGTAACACGTTCAAACGTAGCCATTTTTGTCATCATCCATTCAATCCATTCCTTAAAACAACATGGGCTAGTCAGTTTCCAGTGTCTTAATATTATTCTAGACCCTGTTATTGTGGCCAGACGAACCCATAATGTCTAAAACTATGTCGTCCGGTAGAAGACCCAGAACACATAAAGCTGGAGATTTAATCACCTGCAGTTTAAATAGCTTATATAACATGAGCTATTTAAATTGGCTGGATACATAGTTAAACATAATTTGCTCTTACCAGTGTATCGCTGTGTGTATTTTGTCTATAGCAAATCCCCACCAGTCGGTCTCAAAACTTCCCAGTTAGAGAGGAAATGGCGTAAACATATATTCTCTATCTTCTTCAAAACTTGCTATTTTCGGGGTGTAGCTTGCTACTGTAGCTCGAAGACAACGGCAACACACATGGGTCCAGCAACAGTCATCAATCCAGATTAATATTAGTAAGATGTCAGTGTATGGACGAGGCGAAAAAACAACCAATCAAATACAAAAAAGGCTTGAGTTATTCAAATGGCTGTTGCAAATACTGGAATGTCCAGTTACTTTCTTCATCTCTGTAAACCTCTAGGTCTTCAAGAAGGAAGGGTTATTACTGTAATTCATCAGTATGTATTGTATGTACGTATTATGTGAATGATCCCAAGTCTTGCCAACAGAACCTGCTTTTCCCATTCTGCTGCCATGGCATGAATTTAGCATAAGTACATCTGAAGCTGAGCATTACAGTTCTCAAATTGACCTTCTGCCTTCTGCTCTTGGGAATCACTAGTGTCAAGAAAAAAAAAACTCTTCAAGGTTGTTTGTAGGAGAGTGAGACAGCCAATTTCCAGGTCATTTCACACCTTCTGTGTAAGTGGTTGACCACCTCTGCTCCCAATATGCACTCTGGCTCCAGCAGCACAGGAACGGCAGGTACAGGAAATCATCTATCAAAGAATGGAAATAGATTTTTCTTTTTTTCCGGGGGGGCTATAGAGAGTGGCGGACCATGACACTATGAAGTGAAGGGGACTAATTTCATCTAGCCAGCATCCTGGTAGCTCTACTCTCTGAGATGGGCACAGCTCTTAATGGAGCCTGTGTGTTATATATAAGTGTCATAGCTCTTACAGTGGGGGCAGGGGAGCGTGTGATATATCAATTTTTACATATATTCCATCTAAATATCTCTCAGTCCTGTTGTGCAGCTTCCATCCTGGATTTACTCTCCTCAACATAAATGAATGACTCCACTGGTTTCAAAAAGAAGTCTGACTGCATAGAAGTCTATGAGAAAATGACCCTACTTCTCAATTGTTTCGTTACCCCAGTAAACTGTATTAATAATATAATATATATAATATATAATACAGCATCATGTTCATTTAGTAAATTATGGTCCCATTTAAAAAAAAAAAAAGAAATAAAGCAGGGGATGCTTTAGGGCGTGGCTACACACAGACCTGTTTTTCAGGACTGAGGCTTGGCTAACCATGGCACTGTGTACATTTAAATAGCGGTGAACTATGTGAACTGTCTGTTTTCTTCTTATAACTTTTACCCTCTCAATGTGTTCTTTTAGTCCATGAGAGTTAATTGTAACATTTTTAATGCCTTGAGCATTAGGTTGTACTAAAAGACACTAAGGAGTCGGCTGTTCATTTCTTCCGGTAAAGTTTTAAGCCGGTTTTTCGCAAGCCAAAATTAGCATTCCAATTAATATGTTAACGTGAAATACAGATGCACCTTGCTAACCAAGCTAGCGCTAGCGTTAGCTGGTAACTTAGCGTTTAGCTTAGTGCTTCTCCCCAACTCCAGCCTCTTGTCCAACTGTTGTCACTTCTGGCTCCAAGAAAAACAAGATGGCGATGGCCAAATGCTAAATGCAAGGCTTCAAAACTGCAGTCCACAAACCAATGGGTGACGTCACTGCTGCTACGTTCGCTTCTTTAATACAGTCTATGGATGGTACAGTTACCAGGTGGTCTACTGTTGCCAGTCATTATGCTAAGCTAAGCTAAGCGGCTGCTCGCTACAGCTGCATATCAACCGTACAGAGTGGTATTAACGTTCTTATACAAGAAAGTGAATAAACATATTTCCTATAAAACACATAATCTAAAATCTTAAGCAGTTGTTCCTTAGAATGAAGGACAAGTCTTCATTTTAGATTTTAAATGAGTCCAGCGTCCTGTCTCATATTGCAAGACCTCTCCTGACAGATGGTGCCAATTTACTCAAATCTCCTGATTCAGCCCAGAAACGATTTTGAGATGGCCAGTTTGGGCCCAACACCAGGCCAAGTCATTTTACGATACGATACGAAATATAAGAAATACAAATAAAAATACACACATAGCTAGACAACAATTACACATATAGTACAAAGATGAAGACATATCAACAGCCATTAAATCCTCGGATCCAGATCTTAATTGGCAAACTGATTTTGCTTTAGCAACAGGATAGACTGATGTATAAAAAAATTCTTAAGTCTGTTGTATCTAAATGTAGGGACTCTAAATTGCCTGTTAGAAGGCAGATATTGGCATTCATAATTTAAAACATGCATGGAGTCAGAAGAGATGCTGTTAGCGAGCCTAACTTTGAGTTGATTGTATAATTTAGTGTTAAGTTTAGCAGAGAGGCTGCTGAGCCAGGCTGTGCTGCAGTACAGCATTGCTCCTAAATCACTGAGTTATAAAACAGGGAGATAATCTGGCCGCTGGTTCTAAAGGATCTAAGCCTACTTGTTGTGTGATGTTATCACAGCAGGAATAAAGTGCCGCTCAGGAGAGCTGTCTGGGCCGGGCTCCTATCTGAAGAACACTGTGCTGATAGCTAGGAGTGGATATACCAGTTAGGACTGCTGCTCCGTTCTGAATGTAAAGCCAGGATACATGCAGCCGCCACTGAAGCCCCACTTTCGACTGGTTTTCACTATTAGAATAGACAATTTGTCTGACAATTAAATCTGTTCCCTTTTAAGTTCTTTGTTTTAGGGACTAATCCTTCAGATCATGTATGCTATTCAGCCCCAGCTCTAGACTGATTTGAATGGAGGGGACAGTAAGAGATGTTGGTTGGGCATCAATGGCTAGAGTTAATTTAGATTTTTCATGGCTGATAATGTGCCTTTGCCTGTGCCCACATCAAGTGGGGGGGTCTGGGGGTAGTCCCCCATGAAATTGTGAGTGTCAAACACTTCATTTCCTGCATTCTGATACATTTGTATGCACCAATTTATGGTGGAAACATCTTATTTATGTAAAGGAAACAGGTGACAATTCAAAATACAAAAATATAATGGCATAGACTTTGTATTGCAGTAAGTGGGCTTTTACATCAGGGACCTGGGCCCTGATCCAAGTACACTTGACACCAAGTCCAGTTCGTTTGATATGTGTGAACATGATCCGTGTCCAAGTCCGCTTGAAAAGTTAGTCTCAGTACAGTTCAAGAGCAGATCACAGATCAACATATTGGTGTATTCTATGTGATACGCAGGTATATGCAGTATACCCACTAAGAAAGCTCCAGGATTTCCATATACCCACTTACAAATGCCCAATGACCCACAACAACATACTTTCCATTACATTTGTGATATATTTTGAATTGTCATCTGTCTTTTTCTTCTTCACATAGGCTAAATAAAGGTATTCCATTGTAAATTGGTGCATAAAAGTGTATCAGCATACAGGAAATTTAGTCATTGACGCTCCAAACTTTCCTTGGGGAGGACACCCAGTCCCCCCACTATGATATGGCCCCCCCCTCCCCCAAAGGCAGATTCTGGCCAATATACAGTACATTATACCCACTACAATACATTAGACTACACCACTGGATCAACATAATATGTTAAATTCAACAAACTACACTTGCACAACATCGTTGTTGTTACTACGTCGCGGTTGTTGAATCAAGCATTTTCCCTCTCAATAGGACACCTGAACAGATGGAAATGAATGAAACGCGTGCTGCTGGATTAATGAATTGTGCAGGTGCATACATGCATTGAGATTTCTGTTGAAAATGTAAGTCATGGACCGTGCAGGCTGGGAGAGTAAAACATGTGAAATTCTAATTACCCTTTAATGGTCCTGCTCAGATAAAAGCAATGGAAATATATACTGTATTATTTTTTGCTTTCTTTAGTTACTCTGGACTCAGTATTCTGGTCCAATTTACAGTAAAAGTAGGCTACATATTTAACAATAGATGGACAGATCTTTATTGTCATTGTGCTCAGAGTACAATGACAATCAGCAGCTCTTCTTCAACAGTGTGCATGGCAGTTGAATACATTTAAATAACAACAACAAATAAAATGTATCAAATAAATAAATAGAACAAAGACAAATAGAGCAAATATGGATAACAGCAAAAAGTTCTTGAAATAGTAAAACACAAGTGTATTGTATACATAAATCTGCACACGTTTCTTCATTAAACTGTCGTAGACAACAGCATTAAAGGCAATTCAAAGGTCACACAGACAGACAGACTGTTAGCACACAACAATACAATCCCTGAATCAGCAATTTCACTGTACACACCAAGAACAGTCAAGCAAGATCCAGCTGTTCTTCTGTGGTCTCAAATGCAGTATTTCTCATATGTGAAATCAAACCAACCCAAACAGTGTTCCTCCTGCAGCTGCACTGAGAACCTAAATCGGCCTTTTGCAAATGGAGCTATAAGTGGCCATATTAGGGCAGAAATCCAGAGTCTGGCAATAGGGGCAAAAAGTGTCCCCACACACACACACACACACACACACACACACACACACACACACACACACACACACACACACACACACACACACACACACGCACGCACGCACGCACACACACACGCATGCAGTGAAGACAGTTTAAAATCCTGCTTAGACAGCCCCACGCCTCCTCCTTCCTCCCTCCCTCTCTCTCTCCTCAGCCTCGCCAACTCTCTAACCGCATCCACAGGGAACTCTCTCTCTCTCTCTCTCTCTCTCTCTCTCTCTAACACACACGCGCGCGCGCACGCCCGGAAGCTCATATAGGAGGCTCCCAGCAGAGAAGCGGCCAGTGAACGGCGGAGCGCGCACCGGACCATCTCGTTAACTTCCTATGTCCCCTCCCCTCGTTCTCGGACAGCCTCAGCTTCAGAAGCAGCCACACACCGAACTACCGGGCTAACTACCGGCTAAAGAGAGGCTCCTCCACCTCCAGCACTCCAGACAGACTTAGACTGGTCGTCATCGTCTGTTTTTACTCCGGAGACTGCGGATTTTATCCCTGGTTTATTTTCCAGTGGATAGGCTACTGAGAGTGCGCACCGCCTCCCCGAGACAAACTAAGTGTACGGACATTAAGTCTGCGGTTATATTCGTTTTATAGCTGGGGACTAAAATCCTCTAGCCTTGTGTCGGTCCAGCAGTCTTCTCTGCCCCCACCCCCCCTCCGGTTTAACTGCACCGGTCAGACTTGGAAAGAGCAACAGCCTCCATCGGCGCATCAGTGAGGTAAGAGATGCGCCTGCATGTCTGTTTTAGTCACATTATGCAATTATAATAATCATTCACCGTGCATGTTGTACCAACGGAGTGCTGTAACATCCTAATAAGCCTACAGGCCTTTCTGCAGCAATAATAACTTCCCGTTAGATTCAATATGGGAATCTAATAGGCTCGAAAATTAATTTCTATGAAAGTGATTTGACTATATGTGCTGGTATATGTGCTCACCTGTTTATTTCTGTGTGTAGGCCTACTTCACAAAGTGCTACAATTTGGGTGGACTATTTCACACTTTGTGCTGTCTGCATCCAGCCTCCAAACACACACACACACACACACACACACACACACACACACACACACACACACACACACACACACACACACACACCTTAATACTGGTCCGTATGGAACCCACGAATGTTACATAAAACTTAAATTTCTCCTCCGCAGTTTCTCCTCTATCCTTTCCGTATCCCCCTCTTTCTCTGGCCTCACCTGACCCTGTTTTTATGGATGGAAGATGTTTGTCTTACTTCTGGCTCTGAGCAGGGGCAGTTTACGAAACTTTGGTATAGGGGGGTCCAGATTAGGGCCCAGTTTTAAAGAAGGGGGGACACATTTGTAAAATGAGAAATGTGTTACTGTAAGTCTCACATTTAAAGCCCTGGTTAATTTAGTGTAATAATTGAATGCCAAAGAAGACACAGAAAACGTAAAATGGCCGTGTCATTTGTAGTCGTCTTTGTGGTCGTTTTGCATCCCTCTGTAGTTGTTTTGCTTCTCTTTGGAGTCAATTTGTGTCTCTTCTTAGTCGTTTTGTGTCTTTGTAGTAGTCATTTTGCATCTCTTTGCGGATGTTTTGAGTCGCTCTGTAGCTGTTGTGCGTGTCCTTGTCGTCTTTTTGCATCTTTTCTTAGTCATTTTGTGACTTCGTAGTCAGTTTCTGTCTCTTTGTAGTTGTTATGCATGTCTTTTTAGTCATTTTGCATCTCTTTGTGTCTTTGTAGACGTTTTGCATCTTTGTAGTCCTTATTTGTCTCATTGTTGATTTTGTCTTTGTGGCCGTTTTTGTGGCTCTTGTAAACGTTTTGCTTCTTTGTCATAATTTCATGTCTCTTTGTGGCCATATTGCGTCTCTTTGTAGTGGTTCTGTGCGTCTTTGTGGTCATTCTGCGTCACTTTGTGGTTATTTTGAGTCGCTTTGTAGTCATTTGATTGACTTTTAAACTTTCAGGTTAATGGTCCCTTCACACAGAGGCTCTGGTCCACGGGCCCCTGGGACTGTACACGATATGCCTGTTCACTAATCAATCCATGATACTAATTAAATTCCTTCCGGCTCTGGTACGGGAGCCTGGGCCACCCATCTGGCTGGCCCCTGGGACCACACACACCCACACACACACACACACACTTAGGGACAAACACACCCAGATTAAAGAGAACTCTGATTGGGCTGCTTATAACGTGGGAACAGTGGGGCAGATACATAACAGCTGACCCTCATACACACAAAAACCTACATTCCATCCTGTCCATACCAGGCCTATATTGATCAGATCTGATTGACTGGACATTTCCCCATGTATGCTTGTGTGATATCAGCTGGACTGGTCCTCATTGTCCTCAGAGCTCATTGAAGTGCCGAACAGATCGGCTGGTTGTAAAAGCTCAAATATCATCTGTCAGCATCTGGCATTTGTAATCCTCAGCAACATCTCCTCTGCAGTTTAACAGCTCTTCCTTCTTTCTTAGTCTCCACTCTCAGATGGTCAGAGGAGCGCTGCCTGTTCCTTTCTATTTTTAGTCTCTATTTACACTGCAGTAGCTACAGAGGCACCTCACTCCGTTTCCCTTCATCTGTCTCTTTGCCTTGCATCTCTCCCTACCTGTCTGATCCTCTTCTTTCTGTCTTTCACTTACTCACTTTTTTTATGTCCCTTTAACCTTTGGTTTCTCCTTCAAGCTGCTATTTGTGCCATCGCAGATCATCAAGTCAGACAAAGCGATTTAACACATTAAGCATTGGTAGCAGCTCAGCACACAGAGTGCCGACTGTTCCACTGACACACACACACACACACACACACACACACACACACACACACACACACACACACACACACACACACACACACACACACACACACACACACACACATACACAGTATATTACTGTGTGAGGCTGCGAAGACAGCGAGGAGACAGGGGGCAGAGGCTAATCTCTGGATGCTTTTGACCCAAATCTCCATGCAACCTACATACCCCCCACCCCTCCCTTTAAACAACCACTCAACAATCCCCACTACACACCCACCCAAACATGTTTTTAAAAAGCAACACACACACACACACACACACACACACACACACACACACACACACAGATTCTGAGCCACACTACGGCTGGATAGGGGTGTAACGGTACATCGATATGGATCAATATATCGATTAAATCCTCAACGATCCAATATTGTCGATACGAAGTGAAAATATTGGTACATATCGTCATCTTTAAGATGCGCCTTTTATTTTGAATAACCACTTTATAGTCATTATTTTTTATCAAAAAGTGTAGTTTGGTTTTAATTGAAATGTCTGGAAGAGTTTAGAAATGAAATTGACTAATCCTATTTTAGTTGCTTTTTGTAAATATATATAAATGTAACTGATTGTGTTAAACGGGCTTTAGTATCATCTCGTATCGGTCGCAGGCTCCTGAATTGAATCGAATCAAAATCATAAAGTGCCAGTATCGTCGTCCAAAGAATCAATATAATATTGTGATATATCGTGATAAAACGTGGGATTTACACCTCTACAACTGGAAAACGAATTTCCAAGGCCCCGTTGAGTTATTAATTACCTGTGACAAAACAGGCTGGAGGATTGGATTGCCTTCAAGCTGAGGAGACAGGAAAAAAGTTTGATTAGAAGATCTCAAAGAATAGTTTTTAATAAAGCAAATGTAATTAACTGGTTCTTCATCTTCCAAAATTCCTTAGCAGAGTATTATCTTCAGGCAAACCTGAACTCCCTTCATGGCAAAGTGTCCCAGTTTAGACTTACAGCTCAATATATCGACTGCAGTTACACACACAAACCTCAAACCACACACTGCTCCTCTGAACACTCAACCAGCATTTCTGTGCTTCACAGATGGGCCTACATTATACAGTAGGTTTACATTGGATTACATTAGTTACCTTTGATTTCTAATGCAGCACATTTACATTAATGAATTATTGTGATATTAAGTAGAAATACTGAAAAAATGAGAGCAGTGCCATGATGACTGCACTGCACGGTTTCATAAGTCAGATTGTATGCGAAGCACAGGTCACGGTTGTTTTAGTGTAAATGCAGACAGAGCCTGGTTCAGCCGGTACACAGATTTTATATAAATTGACTAGAAGTTTATTTCCACAGTGATTCAGCAGCTCGGTTGAGGAAAATACATCACACAGTACACTGTGATCCAGTGCAGCAGACGAAGAACATTAAATCTTTCTCTTTTTTTGCCATACTGGTAGCGTGACTCTAGGGATGGCAATGTCTACAGTCGGTTTGTCATTTTGACAGTGCAGCACTTCGGTCCGGACTGAAATATCTCAACAACTAATCGGATGGATCGCCATGAACTTTTGCACAGGCATTAATGGTTCCCTGAAAATGTATCCTGCCGACTTTGGTGATCCTGCCGACTTTTTATCTAGCGCCATCATCAGGTCAAAATTTAAATGTGTCCAAAACTTTGCTTTAAAGTATGATTAAATACCTGGCAAATTTCTGTTACTATTTATTACTATATTCCCGACAGCCTCAGCTGTACTTTGTGTTAAGTACTGATTAGCAAATGTACGCATGCTAACAGTTTAAACTTAAATGGTGACCATGGTATAAATCCTCCCTGCCTAGCATCAGCACGTTAGCATTATCATTGTGAACATGTGAACAAGCTCAAAGCACCATACTGTGAATGATAGCCTAACAAAGGTGCTATAGCGTGATGGTACATGTCCACTGTCAAGTATCATTTCCCCAATTCCCATTCATTGTCTATGTGAGCATCAGCGCAATGCATTCTGGTAGCATTGTGGTGACTTGGGAGAAGTGGGGCGTCGAGTTGCCTGCTCCTCATTTGCATAAAGTTGAATCCAGGCAACTTAATGCAAATGAGGAGCGGGCAGCTCGACTCGCCGCATTTTAAAAAACTTGCGCAAATCTTTTCAACTGACAGTTGTCGATCTGAAATGAAGTCAGATTCAGAAACTACATAGCCTATTTCTCGCATAAAATGTTTGTAGAAACACATTTCAGTGAACTACTTTTCTAAAATATGAGAACGTTTTCCAAACGAGCCACCATTATGGTCCGGGAGCAGACGGCCCCACGTCAAGTGTTCGTCCAATCAGGTGCAGCCTCCGCACTGTTCGACGGTGTAGCCTGTTTTCTTTGTTTGTCAGTGCTCAGTGAAGCGAGACTGATAACTGCTAGCGACGAGCCCACTAGAACCCTCGTCTGTCCTCTTTATCCGAGACGAGAGTAAAAATGTGGTCGATTCCGAGACAAGACTGAGAACTTCAAAACGTGGTCGACGAGACCGGTCGTAATACCAAGACCCATACTACAACACTGGTTGCTTGTTGAGTTTAGCCGACAATAGGTTACTGGGAGCGGACTACAGAGCACAGTGAGCAGTCGGTAGATCTTGGTAAGTTTAAGAAAAAGATTGTCGTTTGGATTAAAATACTCCCCGGGAACAAACACGTGTTTCCTGGTTGTCTGGTAAGTCTTTTGTTTTCCCCGGGAAGTGCACCCCGCTCACCTGTTTGGACCTGGGTTTAATGACCCACCTATTTACCCCGACCTCCTCTCTACGCAGTCCACAGCGCTCTTATACAGCGGCAGCCAATGTGGTTTATACAGCAAAAAATACATGGACTACATACGAATAGATCTTTTTCACAGCAGACATCTTGACTTGTCATAGTAGGAAAAGCACAGCTGAAATTGATAACCTTAACGATGGCTCAATTGCATCAAGTGTCCCATTAAGCTGTTTCAGTGAGTCAGCATGCACAATACCAGGGCCTCTTCTAAGTGGAATGCAGCCATCATTAATGGTTTTGAATACACTTGTGCTTTTCCTACTATGACATGTCAACAAAAAGGTCTATTACAGTTTACTTTACTTTACTTTTCGTAGCTACATGTACAAATGGTTCATGAGAACCGCCTGTAATAAACTACATGAGCACCTTTAAATGTAACTGTTGGTTAAGGTTGAATGTGTTATTTTGGAGGGGTATTGATGGGCAACAAAGAGAAAGAGGGATTGATTCATGTGTGGAGCAATGTAGTAACTGTTTGAAATTCAGGAAAATGGACTGGGAGCACTTAGTGAGGAGGCATCCGCGGATGACAGCAGGAGACAGACTGAAAACAGATATCAGAGAGCAATGAAAGGAAAACAGGGAGAATGCATGCAGCGCAGGGAAAACCTGCCTTGACTAGTATTTTACATTCAAAGCTCAGTGTAAGACAACAGTAAGCCACATGGCAATACTTTTTCCATGATTTGGATTTGTGTGACGTCTAAGGCTTAAAGTTTGCTTCAGGCTGGTAATTAGCTGGTAGCTGAGATGTAGAAGATAAACACAGACATGATGTACATGAGTACGGGTATTGAGCAAATGTGAGGCAGAGTAATTTTTGAAAGAGAGGGAGTCCGGACAATGATGTCAATGAGGTTAATAATGGAGAAACAATGTGGAGAATATAGTGGAGGCAGGTAGATAGATGAGTGAGAAGAGAAGAGAGCAGACAACATTATTTAAAAGACATCGCTTTGACATCGTGTCCACGAGCTAGGTGAGTGGTCGCCGCTAGCGCTAGTTCAGACAGGTCTGTAGTAGACTGAATGCTGTGCAAGTTTTTGGACAGCAGAGATTACAGCTAGAGAGCTAAAAAATAATGACATAAATACATGTGCTGCCACACTTGTAGTTTTTTTTTTTTTTTTTTTTTTTTTTTTTTAAATGGGAGTTATTATTAGTTCTCTAATTAACTTTCAAGTAATCATTCTTGAAAATGTCCAATATTTAATTTATGACAAAAAAATTAAAAATACGCAGTGGAAAGTTTAGCATTATCTTAAACTGCTGAGAAAGTTCAACTACAAATAATTGCACAAAGTGAATCATGAGCGAACAGTTGCATGTGCTGCATAACCGTCACAAATGAGAGATTTCTGTCATTCTGCCCAAGTCCGTTGATAACCCTAACCCTCTTATTGTTGCTACACCTGTTAGGCTTTGACTTCTGTCAGAGAACGACAAAAGCAGCTTTACATGCCTTGCCGGCAACCGTTAATTTTGCCCACTGAAATGACACTGTAAAAGGCAGATTATATCAACTAGCTAACAAACGTTAGCTCTGCAAGTTGATTGGAAATGCTTTCTCCTTTTGAACAGTAGGAAACACTTTGAACATTACAAGGAAAAATACTTTTAGGGTGTATTTGGCAAACGGAACACTGTTTTGGGTAATGCTGACTGGGGTTTCTGGAATGTAAATGTTCCCAAAGCCAATAAAGATCAGGATCATAGTGTCTAATGTTAGACTAAACTCTGATAGCATCCAGGACCTCTGTGTTCACAAAGTAAACCGTAGTTTGACTTTTTTTTTTAAAAGGTTTCTGTTTCCGTCAGTAAGTGCTGTAGTGGATGTCGATGAATATGGAAAGAAAACCTCCGGATTGTGTATATTTTTTTCAGAAAGGCCGATGAAAAAAAAAGCTGACTGAGAGACTGAGTTACATCAGCTAATGGAACAGAGGCTGGTCTGGCGTGACGCCATGACTTTCTGTATGCAAAACAACAATGATGATGGCTGTTTACAACTCAAAATTCTTAGTCATTTGTGAAACATTAGGGTCCCTGATTTCAGTCAGAAGTAGACAAAAGCAGGTTTTTCATTTTTAGCTGGCGACTGACATGGCAGCTCTCGCTAGTGGAGTTTATCCACTGTAGCTAGCTAATTAAGCTAATGCTAGCTTCAGGAGTAGGTTGGAAACACTGCCTCCAGCTGAAGTTGACTTGTTTTAAAACAAGAACCCTTTAAATGATTCTTGAATATGCACTTGATGGCTACTGACATGTTCTAAAAGACTAAGGCTAAAGCTGCAGTTACATAATATTAAAATCATATTCAGACAGTTTGTTTTTGGAGCTTTTTCTGTCAATTATGCAGCAATTGAATTTATTTAGCTGTGGACAGTGTACCATCACACCACCTTTACGTCCTCAAGCCAGTACCCCAAAGCTTGGTTAATCCCTCTGTCAGAAAGATAGCGACAGAGACTGAAGCCGAAAAAGATTGAGGGAAAAAAATGGCGAGAATGAGACAAAATTAGCAAAAAAAAGACATTGGCTGAGAAGAAGCGAGAAAATGAGACCCGAAAGGTGGTAGAGGCTGGGAAACAGATGGATCGAGCGGACAAATAGAAATGAAAGTGGGAAGGAGGGGAAAACAGGGATGAAGGAGATGGTGAGTGATAGAGTAAGAAAGAGAAAAAGCATTCAATCCTCCCGTCGTCTCTGGAGGAGGCTGCTGAAACCTGATCTCAGCCAGGAAGTGGCCATCGCTCCCCCCCCCCCCCTCTCTCTCTCTCTCTACTATTGTTAAGACACACACACTTTGTCATGTAATATTGCACCTGGTGTTTTCCTTTAAACTCACAAAAGGACACTTACACACCTCACTAACTCATTATACTGTAAATGTATTAGCTCCTAATACGTGATTCCTGTCTCTGTGCGTAGCGTAGAGTTTTTCCTGCCTGTCTCTATGACGTGTAACATTAAACAGTCAATAAGCAGCATTATTAGATCTTGGTAGAAGCATGCTGGCTGCTTATTGGTTCACTAATGCTGATGAGATTTACCCCTTAGGTATTGAAATTGGATATTGAATGACAAGTAGAGCTGGGCAGTATATCAATATTATATCGATATCGTGATTCAAGACTAGATATCGGCTTAGATTTTGGATATCGTAAGTGTTGTCTTTTCCTGGTTTTAAAGGCTGCATTACAGTAAAGTTATGTCATAACTTTACTTACTAGGCTGTTGTAACTGTTCTATTAATTGCCTTTACCCACTTAGTTATTATATCCACATTACTGATGATTATTTATCAAAAATCACATTGTGTAAATATTTTGTGAAGGCACCAATAGTTAACACAACAATATCGTTGCGGTATCAATATCGAGGTATTTGGTAAAAAATATCGTGATATTTGATTTTCTCCATATCGCCCAGCCCTAATGACAAGGAATTTTTCAAAACTCGATACTACAGAGATACATTCAAAAACAGCTATTTGTAGTTTAAATCAGCCAGTCATTTGCATGTACGCCTAAAGCTTCAGTTATACTGGCACGTGACACCGTGACGCGGGTCTCTGTAGATGATGCACGCAGGGAGATGTATACGCTTAACCAGATACGCTTTAGAACAGAGACACCCCAACTCGGAGTAGTTTCCTGTATCTGTGTCACGTGGGCTCCGCCACAAAAGTGACAAAATAACGCCAACATGTTCCTATTTACATGTTGTGATTTGTATAGTTACAGCGTGTACAAAAAACAACGTAACATGAGACACAGCCATCTTCTAACAGTAAACAAACCGGGAACTATATTCTCAGACAGGCTTGCTGCGAGCATATCACTCCGCCCAAGTACTATATTCTTCCACCTGAGAATATAGTTCCCGGTTTGTTTACAGTTAGAAGACGGCTGTGTCTCATGTTACGTTGTTTTTTGTACACGCTGTGACTCTATAAATCACAACATGTAAATAGGAACATGTTGGTGTTATTTTGTCACTTATTCGGAGCAGTGGGATTACTGGAACCATTCACCTGCATGTTCTGTGCTGGCCTGATGCTGCTGGAGCCGTGAGACAGCGTTACAGCACGCACGGAGATGAGAAGGGTATGTATCGACTTGTCCAACTCTGGGGGTTATGGTGAATAAGCTAAATTCCCAATAAGTCGGCGTGTTCCTTTAAGACCACTCTTTACATGAGGACGTTTTTTTTAGCTTAATCTCTCATTGTTTTTCCACACTCTCCAGCAAAATGGTTCTTTTCCCAGTGTGGTGTCTCTCTCTGTAAAACGAATTGTAGGCTTTTAGCAGACAGATGATTGATTCATTCTATTCCAACATCTTAAATATCCATTTTGAAGGAACGGTGTGAAACATTACTTTCTAACATGCAGCGACCATACGGACATATGTATGCATGTATGTTTTTGTGTTATTAGATTCTCGTTTTACTGTAGGCTATATTTTTCCAAACACCATTGTAACTACACTGCATTGGGGGAAAAATAGAGAGTTTCAGAGCCATTTAAATTAAATACAACACATTCCTATTCTATTGTTTATGTACTTCATTAGCATCCTGACCATACGGTGAAGTAAGTGTTGAATTCAGAGCAACTATTTCATGCCTCACAATGCCCCCCCCTCGCTCACTAAACTGTCATAAAGGACCATTGCATAATATCAAGTATTATTTAATGTCCCTTTTATAAATACCACTGAAGCACCTCAGTGAGATCGATTCTGAGTGCAGACCAGACAAGTGCTCGGCTCACCTGAACGCGCGCACACACACACACACACACACAAGGGTACACAAGTACACACACAAGAGGGTATATAGAGTATTGAGAGGGTATAGTGGACACAGAGTGTGAGAGAGGGAGAGGGAGGAACAGACAAAGAAAAAGACTTCCAATTCCAATTATTATATGTAAATAGTGTTTTTTCCTGATGAAACGTGAGATGAGATAGAGGTACAAACTGGTCATGGCCCAAAATACATTCACAAAAGCACTTCCTTTCACTTTAACCCTTCAACATCCAAATGTGTGTGTGTGTGTGTGTGTGTGTGTGCGTGCGCCTCAGTGGATTTTGTAAAGTCCTAAATATACTGTGTTTAAATGAATATTTTAACATATTGGGAAATACTCCTATGTTCTCCTTTATTTTTGAAAGTAAGATGCGACCGTCAATACTACTTTAATATCGGTGCGTCAAAGGGATAGTTTGGATCTTGTGAAATAGTGTTGTATGAGGTAGCCTACTTAAGTGCAACGCATTCTCATGAACGGGTTTGTATGATGGCGTACGAAAACGTATGCATACCAATTCCTATGATATCCTACGCAATTAGGTGACCGTCAGCCGGTCATGACATTTAGGTATAGTGATCTTTACAGCCAGCACCCTATGACATGATAAAAACGCACTACAGTTTTGTCTCCATAGGATGGATTTTGTCTTTTGTTATTTGCAGCTCCGCCTACGCACACTGGAGAAGTTAGCCTTCAGCGCTTTCTGCCAGAAACCCAAAACATGATCTTTTTCTAAGCCTAAACAAGTAGTTTTGTTGCCTAAAACCTAACCAGATTTCTAGCAGAAAGGGCTGAAGGCTAACTCTTCCCATGTGCTCCTCGCACTTACTCACTGTACAGTGTGGGCGAAATGGATAGGACCTGTAAAAGTGCATATTACTGATGCATTAATCTCTTCAGGTTGTGTTGAGGGAGTACTGATCTTATTATGATGGGTGAGTGGCTAAGACTTTTGTATACAGTTAGTTTTTAGGTAGTTGCCTGGAAAATTCAATCTTCAGAAGATCCAGAAAGTGCTGGTGTCATATATACACAGAATCTGTAGACAGTGGTGGAAGAAGTATTTCACATCTTTTACTTAAGTAAAATTAATAACTGTAAACTTTACACTGTAAAAAATACTCTGTTACAAGTAAAAGTCCTGCATTGAAAATGTTACTTAAGTAAAAGTGTGTAAGTGGCATCAGGAAAAGATACCTAAAGTATTAAAAGTAAATGTACTCAGTGCAGAAAGTGTTTAATCGTCTAATCATTTCAGCTGGACTCGTAGGCCTATATATTGCTGGGTAGTTTAATTTATAATAAAACATCATATTTTATAAACTAGGCCCACATGTGTTTTGTGTGCAAAATTTGTAAGGTAACTAAAGCTGTGAGATGAATGTAGTGGAGTAAAAAGTACAATATTTCTCTCTGAAATGTAGCGGAGTAGAAGTAGAAAGTGTCATGAAAAGAAATGACTCAAGTAAAGAACCTGAAATTTGTACTTAAGTACAGTACTTGAGTAAATGTACTTAGTTACATTCTACCACTGCCTGTACTGTAGAACCCGCCAGCTTTCATGCACTCTCAACCACAAGTACCGGTGTTCTGGTGTTTCAGCCGACTCAATAGGTGTTTTTTTTATTTTTTATTTTTTTACTACAATCATTTCTTTCTTTTTTTGTCAAAGTGCCATCTGTCAACTGCAGACAGGTAGCCCTGGTTAGAAATCACTGTTATAGAGGATCACATCCATCTTAAAGCAGCATTACTGCCTTTTACTGTCCTTTTGTTGTTGCTTCAGATAAACCTCGGTGTGACGGGGTGTGGAGGGGAGGGCTAAGCACTCGTCTCACAGAGTGAAGTTTTGTGTTGGGACGCCACTACATATCAGAAGCACACGCAATATGGATGGGGGAGGATTGAGGGCAAATGGGAAGAAATGGGACGCAGCACGAGTACAGGCTGTCCTTTTTCTTCTTGTTGGGCATAGAAGCAAAAACATTTTCTCTCTTCCCTCCCTTCAGGTATTAAATATCTGCTCTACCGTAACCTGCAGTTAATGCAAGTGACAATATAGAAGAAGAAAAAAATGAACCAAAATGAGAATTAAAGGGGAGACACTGCAGGTGATGGGAAATATTTTAACCAATAGATATCACCATGACACTTTCCTAGGGGATTAAGACTATACATGTTTGTGTTAAAGGTTTCCTGAAATGTTATGTTTAAATATGCAAATGAGGCCTTCTTCGGTTAAATGACTTGCATGCATTTCCAAAATGGAAATCTGAACAATGGATAAAGCCAGGTTCAAAAGTCTTGTTTCATTTAGAGTCAAAGGTTTTTGACAAAGGGAATTTTGGATATTTCGTTTTAATACTTTGTAAAACAAATTTTTTTGTCAACAGCCATAAAAAAAATCAATTTTTTTGTCAGTTTTTAGGTATAACATTTTCACATAAATCAGGCTATGAATGATATATGGACAAAGCCCTCTGTTAAAAAAACAAACAAAAAAAACTTCAGAATATAGACCGGAATGAAACTGCAAATTTGGTGTATGTAAGTGCTACTGAAGTGGAGCTTTCCGCCTCAGTCTTTGAGAAAAACTAATTTTGAGAAAATGAGACAGCAGTGCCGTTGAGCTGCTGTGAAGTTTGCTTGCAAACGTAATTAAATTTGGCATATCCCTTAAAGCTGGGGAACCTTTCTTAAAGTGGAAACATGCAGCCCTAAGGACACAAAAGAATGCATCCTGTATCCTGTGGTGTTAAGTGGCTCTGCCAGTTTTAGCAGCACTTGTTTTGTTCTCTAACATTTAATAGCCTCCATTTTTTCTCTCCTGTAGGTGGAATAGCTAAGCAGAGGTTATAAGTCAGATGTACGCTGTTGTGTTCTTGCTGCAGGGCACAGTTGTATGGACTGTGCCTGACTACTATTTAACAGTGTTGTGTGGACTGTATACATTTAATTGTGGCTTCCCTGCTGTGCACAGGTAGAAAAGCCCTACATCGAGCTGCAGCCATGGATGAGTGGGACGTACCCCAGATGAAGAAAGAGGTGGAGAGCCTCAAGTACCAGCTGGCCTTCAAACGAGAGAAGTCCTCCAAAACAGTGACTGAGTGAGTAGTTAGTCCACAAAATGCTCTACAGGCACCTGCACAGAGTTCAAGCCCCAAAAAACAACTGTGATAGGACAGGGCCGTAGCCAGCCTAGTGGAGGGGGGGTTTGCAGGTTTTCCCTCATTTTGTATTTAATTATGAGGTTCAAATACTTCATTTTGATGTCCATGGTCTTTTGGTCTTAAATTTCTTTCAAACCAAAAGTTACTGGTCAGTGAGGCAGTCGGCAACTTTAATCACAGTTATATGACTACTGAGCAAACCCCATCAGCCAAAAAAGGCTGTGTCATATGGTTGAAAGCTCCAGAACAAGTGGACCTTGAGTTGTGATTGTTTAACCAACTGCTGTTTCCAAGGTAACTCAAGTATTCAGCGGGTTATTCAATTATACACTAATATAAACTCTACTCACATAAGGCAAGCAATATCTGCTGCTGTTCATTGTAATGAGTACAATGATTGAATAAATACAATGACTTTGGATATGACAGCATTAGTCACTGCAACACAATAATAAAACAGTGATATGACTTCATTAAGTAATGCTGCCTTGAAGGCTATTGTCACAGCCGTAGCACACATCTAATCATTAAGCAAAGCTGTGTTCAGCACTCTCTTTGTCTGTCTCCGGCTCTCACTGCCGTGCCGCTAGATTAGGGGCCAATCAAGGAAGCTCAGAAGAAACACTTCTGAGGCTTCATCAGCACACATGACACTCACTAAAGTATTCAGGGTCAGAGTTTTGAAACCCTGCATACAAAATAATGAGAATCTAAAAAGATGCTGAACAAATAACCGAAGCAGTGATGGAAAGAGTGCAATGTTTTACTCAAGTAAAGTACTGTTATGAATAATTAACTGAATTTAAAGTGAGAATATGTAACCTTTGAGTGAAGAAATAACAGTACACAGAGGTTTTTCAGCCTTACTGTCTCATATGACAATTAGCTTATGGTGGCTAATGATAGCAAACATTAGCCATACAGTATATTGCTGGCATTACTTAGTAATAATCTTTCCTTACTTGTGCTACTGTCACAGATTGACATTTCATTGTGTTTATGACAAGAGTAAAACAGGAAGTAAACATGTATATCTGTGACATGCTAAAACATCGTGTAACAGCAATGTAGCACTAGCAAAGAAAAGTAAGACGATGGACTAATTCAGGATAAGTTACAAAACAGTACCTATCTAAAGTTAGCTAAGATTAGCTAACATTATCCATAATAAGCTACTGGTCATACCAGACCAAGTAAGGCTGTATCCGAAACCAATCTGTGTTAAAGCAAGCAAAGTGTGTGTTTTAAGGCTTATTAATTCAGTTTTTTTATTATTTGCAGCCAATTAGCTTAGCTTAGCATAAAGACCGGGCTCCGAGGGAAACGGCTAGCCTGACCCTGCCCATCCAATCCACCACATCTAAAGCTCACTAATTAACGTGTTCTGTCTTCTTTGTTTAATCCGTAAAAAAACCCAAGTGTAAAACCCAAGTAGTTTCACGGGGGCTTAGATTTCGGACTACAGGCAGAGGAAGTTTCTGCATCCAGCAAAGCTAAGCTAACTATTTGTGTGCTAGCGTCATATTTGTCCAACAAAAAGAAGATCTTCTCGTTGTACCCTCGCTAATAAAGTGAGCGTATTTCCCAAATTAATATCAAACAGTTACAAAGTGTAAAAAATCTGAACTTGCACAATAAAGCGCAACAATTAAAATCAGATGACTCCTCTTATTGTCACCCATGTACAGTAGATTGTGACTGGCTACTTTCAAATATTAAAGCTCATGGTGAGGCCATAACATTTGAACTCTTTAATCTATGTGATTTCAACTACTGCTGCAACACCACTTTGGCTAAATAAAAGGACTTTCTCCAAAAAAGTAAAAGCACACAAAAAGCTACAGTTGTAGGTTAGGCTAAATGAAAGTATTTACTTCTGCTTGCTCAGCTTCTCCCTCTCTTCCTTGCCTTGTATGGGAAAAGAGGAAGTGGATAGAGGATGGATGTGGTAATAAACTTCCTCTGGAATTTGAAAAATGCCTCTGTCCCTCTCTGTCTCTCCACAAAGTTTGGTAAAGTGGATAGAGGACGGCGTCCCCGAGGATCCCTTCCTGAACCCGGAGCTGATGAAGAACAACCCGTGGGTGGAGAAAGGAAAGTGCATCCTTCTCTAGAAGATAAAAAACAACAACAACCACCCTGCCACAACCTTTCAACTTTAACCACGCCGACCAACACACACCTACAGATGACCCCTGAACCCGACCCTCCTGTCCCGGCCTGTGAAAAGCCATGGCAGGACAGCGCCTCCTAATGTCTCACCGTGAATGTACAACAGCTGATGTCCCCCAACTTCCCTGAACACACACTCCAACAAGGGCACAAAAACACACACTGTCAGAGACACACACTCCAAACTTTATTAATTTTTTTCCCTGACCGCCACGTATCCACTGCAAGTTTATTCCTGCCACAGCAATGCATCATTACTATGATATATGATGACGATGATCAATACTCCTATTACGTGTCTCTGTATGATAGATGACGACTTATTTATGCAGCTGCCAGTCACACGCTTCCTCTCCTCTTACAATCTCTACTCTTCATTGTGAGCATAGCAGCTTTTCTTCCTTCCATTTTTGATGAGTTGTAAAATTCTCACTGCCAGACTGACTGCAGATCTGCTGAGGGAATTTTGTTCCACGTTGAGATAGAACTACTAGCTCTTACAAAATGATAATAAAACCTAGGCACTTTTTCAATTGAAAGTTAATAGATTGCACACTGTAGTTGACAAAATAACTAACACCTCATTACAACTAAACTATTCGTAAGAACCTATGAAGATTCATAATTGAATGAAGATGATTTATAGTAAATACAGTATACTTATAATCCAAGGATTTGCTTATGTTGTCTTACAGACAATGGTTTTAATGTTTCACAATTCCCCAAAGTTAGAAATCAGCCTTAAAAGGCACGTCGGACCTTCATGTAAAAGACTTTAAGACTCATGACTGTAGCGTATATATGATGCGTAAAGTAAGATTAAACCCAGATGTGATTTAACACATTTATATTTACACAAATCTGATTGCTTGGTTTTCCTGGGCTACATGTATGTTGGCTTTACTCCAGATTAGAGGCTGGTGGTAATGCACCTCAGGCTGTTCAATAATGCCAAAAACACCGTAGTTGTTGGTGGCCCGATTCGTACCGAAAACCCGATCTGCCTTTTGGTCAGGGGTATAGGACCTGAACAGATTATGCTTTCGGTATGGATCGGGTAGCGACAGTAGTAGTTTAGTTACGAGAATAACAGTTCAGCTAGCTAGCTAACAACTATCCATAAGCTAATGGTTTGAGCATTTGAATTTCAGCCCATCTCAAATGCCTCTTGGATACATTTACAATCAGCTTTTTGGATATCTGACAGTAGGGCTGGGCGATATGGAGAAAAAATATCACAATATTTTTGACCAAATACCTCGATAACGTTATTGCGACGATATGTAGGGTTGAATTGGTGCTTTCACTAAATATTTACGCAATGAGATTTGTGATAAATAATCATCAGTAATGTGGATATAATGACTAATGAGTGGGTAAAGGCAAATAATAGAACTGCGAGTTCAGAAAATCCTTTTACTGTAATGCAGCCTGTAAAACCAGGAAAAGACACACTTATGTCATATAACGATATTACGATATCCAACATCTAAGATGATATATTGCCCAGCCCTATGTGACAGCTATCCAATCCACCCAAGACGCATGAGTGTAAATTGTCTTTGTCTGCATTCAAGGCATTTCCCATCCAACATGGGGGCAGTTGTAATACATCTATGCCTATACTGTAAGCCATTGTAACATTATGAATTTCATTATTACCAATTTGAAATCTTTATAGGTTCTTATGGCGCATTTATAAATTATAAACATGTTTGTTATTGACTAATTACTTAAAGGTAAAATGAGTAGGATTTTTTCAGTTTTGGTTTGTAAACACAACATTCAAAGTTGGCCCCTCCTCCCCGCGGCTCATCGAGCGCTATGGTGCTCGCCAGCGGGTGAAAACCAACCCAAGATTCACTCTCGTTTTGGAACCAGCTTTGTCCGCATGGCATTTGGCCTTGCTATATTTTCGACGCTGTGACAGCCATTTTCGTAGCTTCCTCTTGGATGCGTGCTTACGATCTGGCACCTGGTCGCTACTTTTTTTATAGAGGTTGACGTCCAGAAAAGTCCCGAACACAGCAAAATGTAAAGAGAAGAGAAAATACAGGCAGAGAAAAGGGTCTTTGCAGATACGGACACCACTACACACTTCTAGTGGGTCATAAGTGATGATTGAGAGGAATCATTTTTGTCTTTACATAATTTTTTTGGAAAATCCTACTCATTGTGCCTTCAACTTTAATACATAAACCACAAATTGAATTAACAAATGATTCCACTGTTACAGATGACCGTGTCGGAAGACAAAAGTGTGTGTAGCTGCCAGGGTTTGAGAATTAAGAGTTAAGAGAGGATCATTATCACATTGAAATTGTGTTTTCAGCTTTCACTTCCATCTTCCCAGTGCGACTACAGTTTTCCTACATGTGTAGTTTTGATTTCACACAACTTTTTTAAAGCATGGTTATCGCATTTACATTATAAAAAGACGAGATCTGCAACCTGTTCTCTTTGCTTCAGTGTCATTAGATCCCAAAGTTTCATAGCAGCTCTGTTTGTGTTGTCAAAGCAGAATGAAGCTATGGGTCTCTGGGGGGGCGGGGGCTGAGTTTACTGCTTCTTTTCCTCCTTAGCTACAGACTCTAAGGACAACACACAAACACTCCGCATCAAACGAACCATGCACACACATGCTATCTCTCTCCGCACATGTACAGACAAAACCCCTTTAACTTAACTTATTAACTTATTGATTAATACTTGATTTATTTATTTATTTATTGACGAGACCTTTTTTCTCACCTTAGTTTTCATGTCCTACGTCTGCACTCCCTCTTCCTCATACCCCTCCCCCCAAAATAAAACTAAAAATGACCACACACACACAAAAAAAAAAAAAAGACTAAACCTTGCCAGATCACCATCTACTACTGCCTTGTACACAGTTTCCTTAAAACGAGAATGTAAATATGTGGCATGATAACCACTGACCTCAGAACTGGCCTGTGTGTGCGTGCACGTGACTGTAATTGTGAGTTTACGTGTGCGTATTTATTTTATTTATTTTTTTTTTAAAGTGCATACATTTTAACATTAAGCTCCCTTGCGGATTGAGAAGAACACACACATACTGTACTGTACATGCACGCACACACACACACACACGCACGCACACACACACGCAGCTGTGTCACACACACAGGCAAGCCTGAGGCCGAGCAGATCAGCAGAACACATACACACACATTGAGAATGTGTATGAGGGGAGGAGTAGCAAGGATGTGGGATTCTTTAAATGACTTGGGACAGGGGAGCCTCACATCATCTCAGTACTGTAATGAGTCTCATTATATACATTTTCTTCAAGATGACCCGGTTCCCAAAAGGCTACTCAGTGCTTGGATCACTTTGGTCATATAATGTAAAACTGCAAATATTTAATTTCCCTATTAAAAATAAAAACTCAATTTCAACAATGACATGGTCCATGACGTGCTAATAAATTGTAAAAAATGTTTATCAAACATGTTTGCATCTATCTTAGACCCGCGCTTCATATGTTCTGTAAAACATGTCCAATAAGATTCAATTTGTAAATACTGACGTGTTTCAGATTTATTAAAAATACTTTTTGGGAACAAAAGAAAAACTGCAAATGTGAAATTGTCACTGTAGCTGAAGCGAGACCGGTGAATTTAGGATATCCAGTACAACAATAAACTTATTATGCAACATAACGACTCCAAATGGAGCCATTTTATAAACTCTTTGGTTCACTGGCATGTAAAGTATACACCTCCCTTATTTTATTTTATTTGAATAGTTTAGGTGTTGGAAAATACAATGTGTGTTAACTAGTTGACAGAATGATACTAAAGCTTTGCGTTAAAATCTAGCCTTGCAATGTCATAATAAATGCATGAAAGGGGACTTTTAAAACGGCTTCCACTGTACAAAGAACTAAAGTTCTGAGCTTCAGGTTTGTAGCTTCTTTGGGTTTACAACTAAAAAGGTTTAAAACTTTTTGTTCTCTTACAACACCACTGGAAATGCAACAAATGCAGCTCCAAAAGTACAAGAGAGGATTCCTGAGTCTGCCTGTCCCTTGTCTGTTTTCTCTTCAGCAACTGTAACTTTATTTGGTTTGTTTTTATATAATCTGAACATGCATACGTATGTAAGTTATTACTATTATAATGGCAGCATAAAATCTTGTCTAAATATCTAGCAACATATTCCTTGTGAGAGTGCTTTGGAAAAAAAATATTATGCATCAGATCAAGTCCTAGTGTAAAGATGACAATGAGCAATAAATTAAAGATCATTTTTTATTGAATGTTTTACAAAAACATTTATGTTATTGAATAAAGTAGAAGATTTTTAGACAACTTGGTTGCCTATGTTGTTTTTTTTATTATGTGTTTGGTATGTACATGTGTGAAAAGTATATTTTCAACTGCAAATCTACATTAAGAGCGGTCTGATTCCACACCTTTGCATCAGTGCCTAAACAAGTATGCTGTATCATAAATACATGTCTGACATTTGTAGCAAAGCAAACTGCTTGAAAATCAGTTGGAAACTCAGAAAGAAAAGATTATTTTGATTGTGGGTAAACCTCCTGCCTGGATAGACACACATGCATTAGAAGGCGCGGCATGTCCGTCCCAAAATGGCGGCCGTGTCAATGTATCACTCCAATGAACAGCAGCGGCCAATGCGGTATCTACATATATGTATATGTATGTTCGTGGCCATATAATATAAGCATTCATGGCCGTGGAAAGTCTGCCTCTCTCTCTTTTATGGTAGTAGCAAAAAAAAAATCTTAGCATCCTCTTGCCTTTTTGCTGTTATACAGTTTGTTAGCCAGAGAAACTGCAGTTATTTGGCTGTAACAAGTAGGTTTTCATTTGATTACTTCCAAGTTTTTCAGCCTCCTACAGCAGCGCCACATACGTTAGCAAAACTGATATGCTAACCGCCTGCAGGCTCGAATGTTGTCTGTTTAAAGAGAAGACACAGAGAGAGAAAGAGGAATGAGTGATAGACTCAGAGACCTGGAGGGAAAATAAAAGACTACGAGATAGGAGTAAGAGACAGGAGGAGGCATATGGTCCTATAAAAGACTACACTCGAGGGAAAGATAGAAAGCTCCAATCTCTTCTCCTCCTTCCCCTCCACTGCCTCTTGTAACTCATGAATAATGGAAAACAGGAGATAGCTATAGAACGGAAGGGCTCTGACTTTCTTCACCCTGTCAGCGCCTTTTGGACTCTCAATTTCCCCGTGGCTACCTTTTTCTCCATGTCATCCGTTTTACTTCTCTTCCAATATTATTCCAGTGTGCTGTGAGGAAAATGTATGTAGCAACATAAACTAGTGCGTTTAACCAAAAATGTATCGCCTGAACTGCTGGGTTCGGAATTACAGCATATTATTCAACACTTGTTTCAGATCTAGCTTACTCTCCTAAAGTGAGCATGTGTAACCTCTTCCTCTTACAAATAAAAAAGTGGAATTCATAAGCAATAAAACACATCTATGCCAAGTTAGAATTTCTGATTTTCTGCGGAGTTTGTACGCACAACATAGAGCACAATGCGTTGTTATTAACTGGTGTTGCTAACAACGCTTAACCTCCTACGTTAAACTTTAATGGTTTTCTGACCTTTTACTGGAACGCGGTCAACTCTGGAGTAGTCTCCCATTGCCAGACCTTCCTCCACAGCGCTGCGGTGGAAGGTCTGTCTAGTCCACACTATTTAAACCAATCACAATCGTCTTGGCTCTAAGCGCAGTACCCAATGACGGTGCCTCTGCAAAATAGCCTCGGGAAGGAACTTGTTTTGGTGGAACGTGTTACGTTCAAAAGTTGTTTTAGTCGTGCAACAGAAAACTCAGATTGGACAGACAGTCTAGCTAGCTGTCTGGATTTACCCTGCACAGATCTGAGGAGCAGTTAACCATAGTCCTCAGAAATCCACCGGAGTTTAGAATGCTGCCAACAAAGAAAGGGGAAGGTAACATACATCCGGCCTAAATGAGGGACATCCAGCGGAATTTCCGGCAGCACCTGAACAATGCCAGAAATGAAACGTTGTTGATATAGACTACCTCAAAGATCCTCTATATTTTCGAAACTGTCTCTGACTACCTCGGGAGTGACGTCATTCCCAGTTCCGACCTCCGACTTGCGTGGTAAATGGAACACAGCGTGAGTTGAGCAGTTGTGAACTGAAAAACATGGTTATTACTTCTCCAAAATGTTACTCCCCTCTACATGTACGTGTATATTTTAATGCCTTTAAAACTCTAAACATTTAGCACGAGAAGTACCTCTCCCTTACTCTGTGTGTCAAAGGATTACCTTACATTTTAGCCAGTACAAACAAATGCAGGTCCATGTCTTTGGACACTGTGTTGGAAAATCTTGAAAACTTAACAAAACAAAATGCAACTATGTCCCAATGCTTCCTGAACTAATGGCATAAATGGCAGTTTAAACTGTGGGATGAGGTTTGTTTGGGGAGCTTCAGAGCGTGAAACAAAGCCCCCAATGCCCATAAATGATACTGATACCTTCGGGTGACTAAGAATGACATCTCAACTTTCATTTCTTGCACACATATTCACGTTTTCAACACTGGTGTGTTAACTCAATGTCAAATTGTTAGTTTGGTCTATTTTGAATAAAAAGAAGGGGAGACGATGAGACAGCTGACTCTTGCCCAGGGTGTGTGTCTGTCTTTTTATGGGTCAGCTCCCCTCAATCCCTTCAACACACACTGCACTCACTAATGCACTCAATCCCCCCCTCCCCCCCACCCTTGCTGCTAAATCCTCACCCCCATTGTCCTTTTTCCCCTGAAATCCTCAAGCCCTCAGCTCTCACACACACACACACACACACACACACACACACACACACACACACACACACACACACACACACACACACACACACACACACACACACACACACACACACACACACACACACACACACACACACAAGCCGTCTCCTCACTCTTACCCAGTCTGTCTGCAGTCAGGGCTAATGCACTGGTTAATGGCCCTCTAACCCCTTATTCACTCTCAGATTACACTCTCGCACACACAAGAATACACAAACTGCATACCGGTACGTCTCCGCGTGCACACGCACATTCACGCACAGACTTAAAAACACACACTGGTGAACACGGGTGTGTTCATATACACAGATGCACATGCGACACAAAACAGGAACTAATGGTCTGTTGGTCCTCAGCATGTACATTCAAGAGTGGATTAGGATTAACAATCCACCGCCACCACACACACACACACACACACAGAGTGTAAACAGAACCAATCTCTAATGCACATTCAGCTGGTAGTGATAATCTCTCTCCCTCTCTCACGCCCACCACATACACCAGATCACTGCTCTCTGTGCTGCTGAGGTCACCAGATGCCATCTAATCTGCGAGTTTTAATGCACTCTTTCGGGGCGCTCTCTCTCTCTCTCTCTCTCTCTCAAGAATGAACTGTTCTGTGTTTAAATGGGGAAAAGAGCTGTGGGCAGAAGTTGCATATCACGTATTGTTGTACAAGTTGGTCTCAGACATGTAAAACCACCCTTAAAGGTCCAATGGCATGAATATTTCACTTTGAGGTTTTTTAACATTAATATGAGTTCCCCTAGCCTGGCTATGGTCCCCCAGTGGCTAGAAATGGCGATAGGTGTAAACCGAGCCCTGGGTATCCTGCTCTGCCTTTGAGAAAATGAAATCTCAGATGGGCCGATCTGGAATCTTCCCTTTATGACGTCATAAGGGGTAAGGTTACCTCCCCTTTCTCTGCTTTGCCCGCCCAGAGAATTTGGCCATGAGAAAGAGAGAGACATCATGGCTGGCAAATGAGCGAAGCATGGCAGTTGGTCAAGGCCACAACCCCACCCTCCACCTTGCCCCCCCCCTCTCCTCCTCAATAGCATTTAAAGATACAGACAGAAATGGCACATCGTGTGGGACTGGCTCTAGTGGCTGTAATTCTGCACCAAGGCTGAATTTCAGGAAAGAGACTTCAGATACAGTATAAGGGGACCACTAAGGCCTATATAAAAGAGACTTCAGATACAGTATAAGGGGACCACTAAGGCCTATATAAAAGAGACTTCAGATACAGTATAAGGGGACCACTAAGGCCTATATAAAAGAGACTTCAGATACAGTATAAGGGGACCACTAAGGCCTATATAAAAGAGACTTCAGATACAGTATTAGGGGACCACTAAGGCCTATATAAAAGCATCCAAAAAGCAGCATGTCATAGGACCTTTAAGCCTTTTTGAGATACAAATAAAAAGATGAACTGGCAGCATTAAGGCTTCAGTATGCTTCAAAAGAACAAGCTGATGTCCGGACATGGTGGTTTATACATATTTCGAACAGCTACACTTGAAGAAAAACAAGCCACAGAAAGGGGCAAGTCGCCATCAATCATATTAATGAGGATCCTCTTTAAGGCCTTTGCTGTGTTGCATGTGGTTATCAAAGTAATTAACAGAAAATTAAAAGAAAGCTTGAGAGAAAAGTTCTCCATAGAGGTATATGTGCCTCTATAGCAGTATTGACAGCATGACACATGGATATACTCCCTATTTTTTTTCCGACGAAGAATGTCTTTGACATCCCTTAAGCACATGTTAAAAAGATAACAATATCATTTAATATAATGTTCTGTCAATTTGCCTGCACAATTTTGTTGATAGATTTAATGAGGGATAGTTAAAAAATGTTTGAAGTGGGGTTGTATGAGGTACTTATCCATAGCCAGTGTATTAGCTACAGTAGATGGAGGTTGGCACGCCCCCAATTTGGAGAAGCAGGCAGAAGTACCGACACGGAAGCTAACAATTACTGTTGTAAACGGGGCATCACCTAGACTTTTTTGAGACACCTAAAAAAATGCCCACCTAAAAAAATAAAATCAATATGAGTTTAAGTGTACGCTATATTTAGAACATTTTCATCACTTTACCTTGCCGTCAAAAAGCCCTGTGTGGTTTACACAGGGGAAACTGAAGCCATTCTGCTCTCGTCAAAGCCACCAGACTCCTAGTGGTTGACCAGCCACTCTCATGTTCTGTAAGGTAAAATTACTATTTTTGTCAATGGAGTCTGGTGGCTTGACGAGAGCATAGATAAGAGCTTCAGTTCCCACTGCGTAAGCTTAAACAGGGCTGTTTGAAAGTTATGTAAAGCTGTAAAAATATTCTAAATATAGCGTGTGTTGTCCCTGATAAATAAATAAAGTTACACACCCACACTAAAGCACTCACACAGGCATATTCCCACATTAGCAAGTATATTTGTGCATGGTTCTCTTTCTTTTAGAAGTTACTTACAGTGATTCAAAAGAAAGACACCAAACTACAGATCTTAAATTATAAAGTGTTAATAAATTACATTAAGTTGTTATGTTATTTAAACAGATAATGAAATGCTAGAAATGTAAAATGTTAGATTGGTCCAAGCTCGAGAGAATGGGAAGGGTTATCATGCTATCATACACTGGTGGGCCAGAGAGATTGAAGGCAACAGCAGTTATGCTAAACAGATCCACTAAATTATATGTATTATTTTCATCTGGCAGCTTTGAAGGCAACCTTGTGTATCACTGCTTTACAGAAGTCATTTAGAGAGATCTGTTTTTCTCTCGTACATGTAGGCTATTTTTGGAATTCAAAAACAGTCTGCCCTCTTTGCTCTACAGTAACTATTCAATTTAATTCAATTTTATTTATAGTGTTAAATCATAACCGAAGTTATCTCAGGACACTTTACAGATAGAGTAGGTCTAGACCACACTTTATAATTTACAAAGACCCAACATTTCCTCTAAGCGCAAGCATTTGGTGCGACAGTGACGAGGAAAAACTTCCCTTCAACAGG
The DNA here is from genome assembly GCF_004354835.1 of Perca flavescens. Classification (NCBI taxonomy): domain Eukaryota; kingdom Metazoa; phylum Chordata; class Actinopteri; order Perciformes; family Percidae; genus Perca; species Perca flavescens. The sequence goes on along the minus strand of NC_041345.1, from coordinate 24,076,523 downwards.
CAGAAACCTCGGACAGACCCTGACTTTTGGTGGGCGGCCATCTGCCGCTGCCAGGTGGGACACAGAGACACTGATACAGATATACAGAAATAGAATTCATAATAATTATAGCAGTTGGTATGATGAACAGTGGCAATTATAGTTACAATAAAGACAATAGAACAATGACTAGGAATAGTAGTAGTAGCAGTTCAGGGCGTTGAGCAGCAGCTGCAACCACAATTTAGGTGCAACCCCAATCCAAGGAAAACTGCCAGATGAATCACCGAACTCAACATCTTTACGGTCTCTTTCTACCTTAGGTTTTTTTCAAAAAATTACCCAAGTGTGCCTCATGCTGTCTTCCTGCCTGGTCCTGCAGATTACTGAGCTGATCCGCTGATCGAAACGGTGGATTCCCTCATCTTTAGGCCTCCTGCTGCGTGGCGTGAGCATGTCAGCGTCTGTTGACACGCGGAGTGTCTGTTGTTATTTCAGCTCCCATGTTAACCGGTAAGAGCTTGCACACTGCTTGCGTGACACACACGTCTCAGGCGTGTAATTTAAAAAAAATAATAATTATTGATCTTCAAATATTGCACCTGTCAATACAAAACGAGATATTCTGTAGCCTATTTTGCCATCGATGCTGCCGACGTTGTCTTTGCTGTAATCAAATCAGTACATATTTATGTTTAACATGGTATTTCATTTTATCAATGGGAAACATACATGTGTCCAGACAAGGCTAGCAGCAGCAGCACCACCACCACATCAGACACGTTTCTTGTGTGCAAAGACATAGAAGCCGCCACGCAGCTGACACGCAACAGAAATGCCACGCTCACACCACGCAGCCAGTGTGCAGGACGCCTTAGGTTACCATCAACACTCATTATCGCAGCAAGGGTTAATCCACCAGAGCTGCAGTTTAGACACTCGCATAACACTCTATGCTATATCCAGATGGAGCTGTCAAGAAACTCAAATGGAATTTAAAAATCTGTGCCAGCTCTGGGCATCTTTTAGTGGCACACGCTGCATGCCAGATTAAGTTACTAATGAACATTTGTTCAGCCTATGAGAAATACTTGACTTTTGCTCTCCGTTCAGCTGTCATAAGGTGAAAAACTCGGTATTAAAAAAAAGGGGATTTCAATGTCAAAGAACAAAAGAATGGCACATCTAAAGCAGAGCCTATCACTTTAACAGGTGTGCCATATGAAATTTAGCTTTAAAGCAGCTTTAATTTATATATTTATAACAACAATGTATTAAATAACGGTGTGAAAACTATGTGACAATGTGAAAGAGGTTGCTTATAGTGATGAGCCTACATTGCAGATACCAAAGGAAATTAAAAACCTAAAAAATAAAATACAGTACTACCAAGGATGATTTGATGGAAGCGAAGTTAGTTTACTTTAAAATCATGAGAGAAAAATATCAGGCTGTTCAGATAATCACAGCTTAACAAAGAGCCTGAAAATCCAACCGCCTCTTAGCAGGCTCTATAGCTTCATAGAAACAATCTAGTAAAATTAAATATCGTAGTATTGCAAGCTCCATCAACATCACAGCCATTAAACCCAGCAGTAATCCAAGCTCAGTGCTCCAAGATCAATAATAACCCAGCAAACAACTCGCTCGCTCAATTCACATAACCAAGCCAGATCAAATATGAGGTCAGGTCATTGGGGGGAGGAGCAACCACAATATACTCTGGGGGTTGGGGGCGTTTGCTGCATTATTGAAGTTCCCACAGTGCAAGTATCACAAGTAAAAGTAGTTGTTGTGCAGAAAAATGGCCCCTGTGAGTGTTATAGAAAGTAATTTTAATGGATTTGTACTACTTTATTATAAATGTGTTACCTACTTCATATAGTGTTAATCTATAGAAATGAATTGTAATTTGTATGTAAAATCTTAATCTGCAAAGTAACTAATAACTGTAGCTATCAGATAAATATAGTAAACATTTATTAGACCATTCTAACAGATCTGTAATAAAGTACTTGAAGGTTGAGGTGACAAATGGGAAAGGTTACCTCACCTTTCTCGGCTTTGGCCGCAGGCCACAGCTGCCCAGAGAATTTGGCCCGCCCACAAGGAAATAGAGCTACAACCGTGGCTGCAAACTGGTCAAGGCAACACCCCCACCTCTCTCCTCCTCAATAGCATTTAAAGCTACAGACACCGAAATGGCACGTCTTAAGGAAAGCTCATTGTGAGACTGGCTCTAGTGGCTGTGATTCCGAACCAAGGCTGAATTTTGTGAAAGAGACTTCAGATACAGTATTAGGGGACCACTAAGGCCTAAATCTAAACTTAAAGGCCGTTTTACAGTAGCTGCAGCCAAGCTGGCGCACGCCATCGTGACGTCAAAATGACGTAGATCTTGCCCGCGCGCCCGGATTTATAGTGCACGAGCAGAGGTCGTGCACCACTTATTTTTTCAGCGGTGCGCGAAAAAGTGGAAACAGGAAGCATGAACGAGCTCCTGGGCAACCGGATGTCAGGACTCTCTTGTAAACTTACTGGGTTAAGATGAGTTCTTTTATGATGAATGAAAGACTTGATCCGACAAAGTAGGTCATCAAATCAGAGCATTGACGTCAATGCTGCTGCCAGTTCTGCCGCCGTTTACCTTTTTCTTCTTCTTCTAGTCCGTAGAAAGAGCAAAGTCAGTAGCCTTTTCTCATTAGCGCCACCTCTGTTCAGGAGAAGACTGCAACTAGTGTCGCGACCACCAGCGCGGGTATAAATAGTTACGGCGATTCCATGACGTCACATTTGCGCGCCACAGCTTGGCTGCGGCTACTGTAAAACGGTCTTAACTGTCATTGACCCGTTAGGTAACTTTCCACCACTGTCTTACGCACAGTCACACAAACAATGAAATGACTTAAGGAGACAGTTCTGATCTTTTGAAAAGAGAGTAGATGAGGTACTTATCCATAGTCCGTGACACTGACGCCTTAATTTGCCGTCAAACATCGCCTTTAATACAGGGAACTGAAGCCATTATATCGCTCTATTCAAAACAACCAGACTCCTTTGACCAAAATTCATTTTACCTTGTCTACCGCTGCCTTGATTGATTTGTTTGATTGTTGGTTTTGTTAGTTCCTTTTAAAACACCAAAATCGCATTAAACACAAACAAACTAACTGATCGAGGCAGCGGTAGACCAGCAACTCCTGTGTTCTGTGAGGTAAAAGGTTTTTTTCCCCAAGGAGTCTGGCGGCTTTGACGAGACCACGGATGGACATGGTGGCTTCAGTTTCCTGTTGGAAAGGACTGTCTGACGGCAAGGTAAAGCAGCAAAAATATTGCTTATACCTAAACTGATATTGATTGTTTTAGATGGTCCTTTTTTTTAGGTGGCTAAAATACGTTTTGCTGTGTGGTCCCGTCCAGCAGTACATTGGTTAGCTTCTGTGTTGGGACTTTTGTCTGCTCCTTCAAACTGGGGGCATGCGGACCACCATCTACTGCAGGATCAGACACAAACTACACATAAAACTCCGGCACCAGTATTGGAAACTTTCATGTAACACATTTGCAGTCTAGTGCACAAGATCATGGCCTTTTCTAAAACCAGAAAATGATGGTGAGTAGATGCTATATTCCATCATGTAAAATGTATGAGGACCATCCATCATATAAGCTCTTTTTATGCATCTGACCCAGGTAAAAATGTTGTTGCTAAACCAGGATAATCCTGAAATGTTTCCACAGGCATTCCTTATCTGCCTTTGCCCAAGTTTGATCATCTTTGTACTCCAGAGGAGTCGCTGCATCTTGTGTAACAAGAAGGATTGCGTAGTTTGCAAATACAATACTGATAAAACTAGGTTACACCAGATGTCTACAATGGCATTTGGACAGGCATTTTTCAGGCTCTTTTACCCAGAAAAAATACCAGGTCAGTTGAGGCTTTTCTCCTCCTTTTGTCTTTACTGGTGAGCCTCATTTTCTCTGGTATGACATCTTTTGACTGAAGGTGTCAAATCAGACAACCTGCTAACATGGTGTAACAATTCCACATACAGCTAATGTGCAGGCAGTCTGTGGGGGTTTCACAACAGCTTCTTTTTGTCTTTTCCCTTTTTTTAGACATTATGTACTTTATGTCCCAGTGTGTTGAATGGTGAATGGTGTGGTGTGTTATCCTTATTGACTACAGGACTAGCTGATGGTGCAGCATTTCACTCTCAACGATGAATGCCACTTTATTCAGTCACTTTTATCAGAAGACAAGAGAACAAAATGTTTTCGACTGTGCGGCCTTCTATTGACTACAAAGTGTAGACAGAAGTTGACACCTCTATGTACATTTTTTCCTTCATCTGTTATATTATATTGTATATTTAGTTTATCAAAGCAGGATTTTCTTTTTTTCTTTTGGCCACTTAAAGCTATAGTGCGCGACTATTTCATAATAATGAACGTCCGTTACATTCAAGCCATTGTCAAATGAGTTGATAAAAAGATAATTAGGTCTATCAGCTCCACAAAACTCAATCTGTATTTTTCAGTATAGCTATGTTCATAAAATGGTGTAGTACAGCGACATTTGCACGCAGCAGCTCGAGTGATGCATTTTACGTCATCACTGAGAAAGGAAAACCGCAACAGCATAGTTCAGCTCCTCGTTCATGGCTGAAAACCCGAAGAAGTATCCACGTAATGTTTCAGTCAGTGGTTGTACGGCTAAGAAAAGACATACAGGTTCAGCAGGACTAAAATCCCAAAAAGAAAGTGACCGACAGCGAAAACAAACACCATAGCGTGTGGCTTTTCCTAGTTCAAGAGTGCTGAAAAAAGAGACTGAGGTCAGACACGGATATTGCCTTACTGCTGTTGAACAGGTTAGTAATGGGTTTTGTAACGTATTAAGGGTCGGAATTATTGCTATATCACCGAAGACTTGTGTCATGTGGATGCGCAAACAGTTTTGTTGTCATTACTTAGAATACCTTATTGGGGTGACAGAAACTACGCACTATAGCTTTTAAAAGGAATCCGAACAAGTTACAGTGACATATTTTCACCAGAAACCTGATATGTGTTAGCAAAAAGTTGCTTATTTTCACATCCAGTAGATATGGAGCTATATTAGCATTCATTAGGAGTCGTGTTTCTGACCACCAGGTGAATGTAAGTATTCTCGGTGAGCTCTGTTTTGGTCTCCACCAACTCCTGAGGGAAATATATATCGCTCTCATTAGCTGCTAAACGTTCACCAGCTAGCCGCTAACTGTCTGTGCGGAACAGGTGTACAGTGGGTTTATGAGAGTTGTTTTCCACAGAAAACAGCTGTGCCTGGAAACAAGGTTGATGACATTTTCAAAAAAAGGCTAGATATTTTCATAAAATATCTGGGCACTGTGGTTTTTAGCAAATCTTACCTAAAAAAAAGTAAACGGTGTATGTGTTGAGGGCTATTTTTAGCCGCAGATTAATACACATTTAGTGTACTCATATTTAGGGCATCAGAGCTGAGTATGAGCGATTGACTCAAAGTAAACTAGTGTCCATGTTAATGAAGGAATTCGTCACCCAGTGCAGCTGTGCGGCTCATTTATGTGTTTCTAAGGTGTTTTTGAACAAGAACATAACAATGGAGGTGTCTATGTAAATGGTACACAATGTAGATGCTAAAACGGGACAGGATTTATAATATTTGTTTATTTAAAAAGGATCCCCATTAGCTGCCGCCGAGACAACAGCTAGTCTTCCTGGGGTCCAAACAATACATACAAAACGTGTATGTAACTCCATTCAATTCAACAAAAGAATTACAAGTAGATTTTTTTCCCCATGATTTCATTAAGTACATTCCACATTCTCTTACTATCTGTACCACTGTCTTCAATTCTCTTCTGAAAATATTTTTTCTTTTTCACTCTGTTCTCCTTGGTCACCTGATTCCTTAAAATACAATAAAATGTTCTGTCTTCCAGAGAGTTAGAAAGAACCGCAACCTTTTTAGCCTCTTCCCTTTGAGCCATTATGCTCTTTAACTCAGTATCAACCCAAGGAGCACTTTTGGCTTGAACTGTAAATTTCTTTAATGGGGCATGATTGTTAACAACTCTCATAAAACAATCCATAAATACATTAAGGGATATATCCACATCATCAATATCACTTTCCATTTAATATTATCCAATTCATTTAAAAAACACTCATTAAATACCCTATAAGATCTTTTCATAATAATTTTAGGACAGGCTCTAGGTAGCTTAGTTCTCCTGGAGACAGCAATACAGTTGTGATCACTAAAGCAAACTGTCACAGAAATAGGTGTTGAGCACATATCAGGATTATTAGTGTAAATATGATCAATACATTTTGATATTAAAGATCCTGTATTGTTACTAGAAACTCTTGTTGGTTGATCCATTAATTGAGATAAACCACAGGTGTCGGTCATGGTTTTAAGCTTATTCTTCAGAGGACAAATCTCAGATAGCCAATCAATATTTAGATCACCCAGCCAGTATAGCTCTTTGTTTTCCTCAGTCACCTTGTCTAGCATATTACATAAACCATTTACATACTCTATCCTGGCACTAGGTGGCTTATAACAACAACAACCAAGAATAATCGGTTTTAAATTTGGAATATTTACCTGTAACCATAACACTTCAACTTCATCAACCATTAAGTCATGTCTCAGTTTAACAGGGAAATGATCCCATATATAAATGGCCACACCACCTCCAAACCTGTTTCGATCATTTCTATAAATTGAAAACCCCCCTATATCAACATCTGAATTATCTATGAAGTGATCCAAATGAGTTTCAGAAATCATGAGTATGTCTATTTTGTTTAGTTGCAAAAATATAGACAGGTCTTGAATTTTGTTCCTTAGACTACATATATTAATATGTGCAAGTATTAAACCTTTAGGTAGTTTATTTATACTGGTCATCTTAGTTAAAAGTAAATAAGTCTTATATTATAATCTAATTGAATATCTTGTACCCTAAGTTATTTTATCTTCATCAAGTAGGCTACATACATATAAGTCCTGAACACAGACTCACATACATGTACACAAACATATATAAAACTGATCTTTAAAGCTCATTAGACCAATAACTGACTTTGTCCATCCCTTGGGATGATGATCAGTTTATCATACTTCAAACTCGCCTTATCCCCTCTCTCTCTGGCAGCTTTAACCTTCAGCCACAACTCTTTCCTCCTCAGTTGCACAGCTTCAGAGAAATCTTCGTTAATGTAGATCTTGGTGCCCTTTAATTTCTTGGCAGAAGAAAGAATCAGCTCTCTGTCCTTAATGCGAAGAAGTTTAACAACAATTTTCCTTGGCCTTCCCCTCTCCTGAAACTGACCAAGTCTCTGGGCATGCTCAATGTCCATATTTATTCCATCTAAGCCCAAGTTTTTGGAGAACATTTCTCGCACCTTTTTCTCTGATTCACACATATTCTCTCCTTTCTCGTCAGCAATGCCATCGATTAAAATATTTGTTCTGTTCTGATTTTCAATGTAATCAAGCTTGTTGAGCATTGCATCCAATTCCTGCTTGGAGGTAGTAATGTTTGTCTGAAATGTCCTTATCTTTGACTCAATCTCCTTGCATCCCATCTTCTCCTCTTCAAACTTTGACTGGGTAAATTCCAAGCTGGTCTTCAGCTCCTGTACATCTCTGATAACACCATCCAATCTTTTGTTAGTTCCATCCATAATCAGCTGAATGAAACATTTGAAGTTATCTTGCTGCTGCAATAACATATCTTTATAGATCCCTCTCTGCTGCTCCATTAATTGAGAGAGTACACTCATTGTAACAACAGCGTCATCCTCACAAGGAGATGTTTTAGTATTTTTAGGAGGCATAATGTGTCTTACCAGGATGTACCGGGAATTGATGAAAGTAGCAAATGTTGATGGTGACAGGTCTGTTTGTCCAGGTCCTAGTAGGCCCAAAAGCCCATCAACTTGGGCTGCAGCGCAAGCTCAGCAAATAGTGGAAATATTGTCCCCAATATTAAGCCGCAATTTAAATAAAATGCAACTTGAGGCAATTAACCACTAAATTTGAGAATACCATAAAGGATTCAGTAGATTTTTGTTAGATTCTAAGAGGCCAGGTTCTCAGAGAAAACTCCTGGCAGCCATCTTCCATGCCATGTGATGTGATTGATGAGCCATAATATGGCTACTGCGGTACCACAAAGCTGTCAAGGAAAGCCTGTTGTATAATGTGCATGGCTGTATATGGAGAGGGGATCAAGGATCTGGTTCATTAAGACGTATTCACTGAGCCATGTACCATCTGACTCCAGAGCACTGAATTTAGCCTCATCTCTTTGCCTTAAAAGGAAAAGTCCAACTCTAACTGGTAAAGTTCAGTCATCACTCATCTATCTCGCCACTCTTTTCTTGCATGTCCTGTCCATCACATGTCTCCGTCTCCCTCCCTTATCTCACTTTGTTGCAGTCCCTCGACTTTATCTGCCTATTTGATGTCTTCCATACATAAATTCAAAGAAATGGCTCTTTAATGTCTTTCTATCCCTTCCTCCCTCTCTTCCTCTCTTGCCTCCCTGTGTCGGGAGATATGGGTCACTCAGGGGGCAAACTCCATTTCCGTAAATGAGGACAGAAAAAGAAATCCCGACACACTAGTTGGTTAACGGCACACTGCCCCTCTCTCACCCCGACACGCACACACACGCAGAGCAAGCTGGGACCTGTTTGTCGAGCTAATTAGCATTAAATCTCTGTGTGCGAGGACGTGTCCATGTGAGCGAGCGTATGTGTGCGTATATGTGCAGTGATTGTGTGCATAGCTGATATAAGGTTGTGCTCTGTGGCCCAGTTTTGGCTGAATAAGGGAGAATACTGTAGGCCTGATAAAGAGACTGGGGTTAGAAAGGACAGATATAGATAGAAGTGAGAAAAGGAGAGGGAGGGAGAGATGATGGAGTTGTTAACAACTAAAGCACCCCAGTCCCCAGTGAGTTTCGTCTGTGTGATCGTTCGTGTGTGTGTGTGTGTGTGTGTGTGTGTGTGTGTGTGTGTGTTGCGCCCAAGTCTGTGTTTTTTCCTTTGTGGTGTCATTACCGGTTGTGCCGCTCTCAGGGGAGTCCATGTTTACCCAGCATGGTTTCTGAGCTGTCACTGTAGGAGCATCCATTATCACCATGGCAACCAACAGACGCAGTGAGCCTGCCTCGATGTCACCTTCAAACGCAGCCTGTTCAGCACATTAGATGTTAGTCAGCTGAGAGCTGAATGGAAAAGCTGAACTGAAATGTTGAATCCTAAAATCTGAGTCCAACTAAATCGTTTGCCAGTGTGAAGCAGTTTGCTCCAAAGGGCTCAAGGAAAATAAATATTTGTTTGTAATATGTTATATGTTTATATTGGTAGAGTTTTAAAGGCCCTGAACAACCACACAGGTGTTTTCATTTAACCTAGCTGATTAGACCTCTTCCCAGGACTGTGTGGGCATGTACAGACTGATTGATTGACAGCTTCCTAAACCTCTTGTTAGCTTTGTTGCCCCTGTTAGGGCGGGACAAATGATACCTTTATCATCCTTATTAGTAGAAAATATTTGTGACTTATAAACTCCCATCTAAGCTCCGACCCACCTTCAAGCTGAGCAGAGTCTAATCAGCCACAATAACTGAAATCACCTGTGTGGGTGTTTAGAGGCTTTAAGGGCAAATGCATTATAAGAGCTGATATATTTAAGACATTGTGAATGCTGCAGTGTTCGGGATGGCTTTCACTTCTTGGTTGTTTTCACAAAGTCTCATTTTTCTAGGCTATACAGTATATTGGCAATGAAGAGCTTGATTAGAAACTTGGAACTGAAATATTAATTGATTTGCAAGACTAGTCCTTTTGTAATAATGACTTGTACTGAAATGAGTTGAAATGAGTGTAACTATTGTGTAGCTAACTAAACCAACTTATACAAATAAGCTTGCAAATATATAACCTTTTTAGAATGAAGAGTAAAAGAGACAAATCAGGAAGATTTTAAACTATATTTTACAAAAATAACACAATTTGTCTCAAATTACACAAAATGATGTTAGACTATATGACAAATTAATGTCTGTTGGGTTGATTTGCTACCCACTCTGGACTGCACGAATACTAATTCTGAAGGTTTTGTGTATGTATGTACTATGTATGTATGTAAAAAAAAAAAAGAGTCTATATGCCAACAGCTCTGTGAAGCTGTACTTAGGCACAGCGGAGCTTTGAGCTAATTGCTGTCATCAGCATGCTAACATGCTCACAATGCGAATGATAAAGGTGCCATATCCTCGGTTAGTTTGTTTGTGTTATTGTACGACTTTGGTTTTTCAAAAGGTTAGTTCGGATTCACCAAAGTCACTGTCCATCCATGTCCGTACTCCTGTCTGCATCTCCAAACTTGGGGTGCACTGACCGCCATCTACTGTAGGTCATACACTAGTCTCGCTTTGCCAGACCTTCCTCCACAGCGCAGCAGAGGAGGGGTCTGGCTAGTCCACACAGCATTCCGAGATGGGAGAAAAATGTGCTGTGGTTTATTGGTGCTCAAAAATAGCCTCGGGAAGGAACTTGTTTCGGTGGAACATGCGTAAAGTAGGGGACATAATTTCCGACGGCAACAGAGCAATCCCAGAAGTGGATCGTTGTGGATATAGACTAGTCATACAGTGATTATGGATAAGTACCTCATACAACCCCACTTCATAAAATCCAAACTACCCTTTAAATAAACTGATTCAATCCAGTCCAAGATCATTGTTTAACCTCACTAATTTTCACACAAAAGGGGCAGAAAAGCTGCAGATACACAGTAAATGCTGTTGTTGGAGATTTTCCATATGTCTTTATCTAGCTAACTGCTTTTAGTGGGTAGTGGTCACTGTGAGGTGCATGTCGTTTCAAAGGCCATGGCAATTGACTTTATCTGACAAAAGGTGACCGTCATGCGTCGGCGACAGTTAAGTTTAGGCACCAAAACAACTAATTACGATTAGAAAAACACTCCTGGGACTCGACACGTGTTTCCTGGGTGAAAGTCTTGCGTCTTTTTCCCCCAGGACGCAAACTCCACTTCCCTACATAAAAGCCCTGGGTTACTTATCGTTCTTATACAGAAGCAGTCAATGTGGTGCATACAGCAATAAGTACATGGAATACATATGAATTACGGTGCTTTAATTTTCTTTGCTTTATGTACAAATAGGTCATGCCAACAGCCTGAGGTTTTACTGTGTCCCTGCACTGCACGACCAAAGAGGAGAATATTCTAATGACACAATGCTATTATTAGCTGGACTTTGTACATACAAGTACAGTATTAAATGCAGAAAATACAAAATGTATCAGGAATTAACAAGAAAAAGAAAAACAGAATGATGTTACAGGCCGTGAGTGTGTGCCTGCTTGTGTGAAGAGTGTAGGCCTAATAGGTCTCAGAAGTCTCGTATTAACATGAATCCTTGTGGGTTGCATACATGACTTACTCATTGCACTGGTGACAGCACACACACACACACACACACACACACACACACACACACACACACACACACACACACACACACAAGTGTAACATATCATGGCTATGCAGATGACACAGTGCTGTGGGGGTGTTCCTGTAGAAGAATAGAAGGATTTCTCTCATGGGACAGAGACAACAGAGAGGAGGAGGAGTGACACAGTCGATAGTTCCTCTGCCACCTACACCCCAATTAAAAATGATTTTAAACACACGGATGGTGTTTTTGAGTGTGTGTTTGTGTGTTTGTGTGTGTCTGTGTTTGTCCATAAAGTGATTTATTCAACTGTGCATTGTGTTCAGATATACCAAGGCCTTAAAAGTTATAACACGTCTGGCTCCATCGTGAATATCCAGTGGACAAGTGGAGTTTGTTTATTTTTAAACAGAAAGCAATTGGAAGGTGCTCAGAAAATGGAAATGGCAGAAAATGTAGTAGCATTGAGAGGCTTTTTTTCTATAGGTTTGTACACAATAGAAATAGTATTTTACTTTCCTATTGCTTGTGTAAAAATGTACTTAAGGTAAAAAGTCAGTAATGTACATGAACAAATATCAAATATCAGTGGTGATTCAGTATAGTCTGTTCAGTTTAAACACCTGCTAGCTAATCCCCTTTCTATGGCAAGGTGACAGGATCATAAAACTAGGCAACAGGTAAGCTACAATGTCCCAGCAAGTTTTTATTTAGTGATTTTTGCCCACACTCCCAGTGTGTCCTCTAATATTGAGGATCTGCAGATCCTGGTATTTTCCAAAACAATGGACACAAAGTCAAATGTGGACATACATTGAGTGAGGCCAATCTAATTGAGGTATGACTGCAGCATTGCAGCACTGCGGCAAAAAGCCTTGCCTACAGTCATAACATGGCTTTTCACAAAAGATGGTCTTTTTGTCTGGACAAAATAAAAGCCTGCAGAAAAACACACGGAAACACGCACGCACACAAACACAGACATTTTAAGTAGGTCTGTGTTTGGAGCCATATGCCCTCAAATGCTGCTTGTCTTAATAAAACATGGTGGTCCGTTGTTAATCTTTAATAGTTCTGTCTTTGAGAATTAACCCAGATGAACACACATTTAGGACACCCCCTAAAACACACACACACACACACACACACACACACACACACACACACACACACACACACACACACACACACACACACACACACACACACACACACACCTCAATCTCTTCCTATTTCCCTCCCTTCATTCCACTTTCACTTTCTGACAGTCTTCTATCTACATTCCATTCTCTCTTACTTTCCTCACTTTTCCCTATTTTGGCTTTTCCCTCCCTCTTGTTCAATGTACCCTCCCTCTCCCCTTTAAACCAGATTTCACACCATGTTAACAAAATGGGATCATTCACTTAATCAAAGAAAATGCAGAAGAAACAAAGATGACCAAATGGAAGTGTGGAAGCGGTTGTGTGCAAAACAAAAATCTGGAGGAGAGTAAAGAGGGGAAGGAGACAGGAAGAGAAAAGGGGTTGAGGAGCAACAGTAAGTAGAGAAACGACAGAGAGACCCCGCCAAACTTGGCATTGAGCAATGGGTGAGGGGGTAGTTTGATAAAATATTCATGTTGCAATGCTTGCTGGGAGGTTTGACTGGTGGTCACAGCCGGTGCACGTGTATGTTATTGCTTGTGTGTATAAGGTATATGCATGTGCAATTTGGTGGCTCGAAATGAGACAAAGATATAATATTATTCTGATGATTTGTTGAGATTATTGCGGCACTCACATGTGAAGAGCCAGAGCTGTTATTCCCTTCTATGTCTCTCAACAGGAGTAGCTGCATACATTTGAGTGAATGAACTCATTCACCTATCCATCCAACCGTCTATGATATATTATTATCAGAATTTTTCCATTGCCAGTGCTCTCCATTCTCCTGACAGATCCAAGTTAAACAAATAAAGCATCATCCAAAACACACACAGCCAGTGACAAAGTCGTTTTCAGCATTTAGAAATGTTCTGAATTATGCCTCCTGGCTTTCTGCTCTCTGTCAGATATGCTCTGCTATCTGCAGTACTGTCTGTCTGTGAGTGGTCTGCCCTCTGCTGACTGCATCACAAAACTGCACAGATGTCTATGTGCAAAAATACACATATCACTCCTAAACACCATCTCAGAGCTAGGCTATAGGTGCAGACTACTCGTTTTGGTAGCCTATGACACACACACACACACACACACACACACACACACACACACACACACACACACACAGGTTGGTAGTAAGAGAAAAATTATAAAAACAACAACAAGGATTTGGGACAATGGAACAATCTATCTCTGTGTATGCCTAATTCACCTAATCATCCAAATACAAAAGTAATAAGAAAGAGCAACAAAACACCATAATAATAAAAAAGAGATGCTGATTTCATTTTAAGTTATAAATGAAGATTTATTTGAAATACATCAGGATTTATTTTAAAGCTACAGCTCTACTTTTTGGGAAACACTCTTATTTGCTTTCTTGAAGAGAATACCATGAGAAAACCATTTAGTGTCCCCATGGTAAATATAAGGTTACAGCAAGCACCCAGTTAGACAGCGAGAGTGTTATCAATTTTCTCATCTAAATCTTAGCAAATAGTGTTTTTTCGAAAATGTGGCACTATTCCTTTAAAGTATAAGCATGCATCTTGAATACAGACATCAGGAGGTTGTGGTCATCATACTGCAGCACTTCCTCCCCCCATGGCCTAACATAGATCATTTAACCCTTGGGTTGTCTTCCCTTAGACCATGAACTTCTTGTCCTTCTGGGTCAAAATGAACTTTTCATGGCGCTTTTGACACTTTTAAAAATGTTTTTGTGACTTTTTTTCCAACACTTTTTTAAAATTCATGGTAAATGAACCTAATTTAAGTGACTTTATACCTTCTTTTTTTTTAAATGCTATAAAATTGAATAAAACACCCAATATTCAATGAAATTAATCATTAATTTTACCTGCAAAGAATGTTTTATGGCTTCCTAACAATGTACATCCATGCATCCATGTTATTTTTGGCTAATTCGGATGAAAGAAACCCATATTTCTGAAATAAAAAACTTTGAAAATGGGTCAAATTTGACCCAAGGACAACATAAGGGTTAAGATATTAAGTAACATGAGTATAGCCTTGAATTGATTCAGATAACCATACAACCATCTTATGCAAAGCAAGGTTGTTCAATTCTTCCAGTTCATCGTGTTATTCTTTTGGCAGAATTGAATTTTAATTTTACCCTCATAATGTGATTCATTGTATTAGGCTATATAATACAAAATAATTCATAAATTAAGTTTTAGAGATATTAAAATTCTGCACTTAAAACTTGATTATTATTGATTATATAGAAATTATTAAACGAATTGCAGGTTACCTAAATAGAAAAATAGGCTATTTAATATAAATATTTGTCAAAAACAATCTAATAAATTATAAATATCATGAAAATCTTGCATTTATTTGGAGATATGCTGAATTATTGTTATTACGGAGTGTAATTGCAGATATATTGAATTGTTATCCTTTGGATACGCTGCAAGTATGACTATTCAAAATACAAAATAAAGTGAAATCTTTCAAACGTTAAAACGACTTACCATAGTCGCGTCGTACAGCACGAGATCTCGTACCTTCTAGCGGAGCTTTTCTCGCCGCACCACCAACTTGTCACCAAAGATGGCGATTTGCTGAGTGCTCATGGATACACACATTTTTCAGCTTGTCGTTATCTTACCAGAAACGCCAACTTTAGAAACAAATTAACTACTTAGCGAGCAACTATTTCTCCGTTTGAAGCACATCTGACACAACGTCAGCCACCGCCACCATGCAGATCACGCTTAAAACACTGCAACAGCAGACCATTCAGATTGAGATAGACCCCGTACAAACGGTGAGTGGCTATTAGCTAACAGTCCCAACTGTCGGACCTATGTTTTAACTTTACGTAAAGACCAAACAGCTGTATTTGATATTTACAATGAGATAACCCTTTGTGTAGTCTCGGCAAAAGGGTGCCCATTAATAGCACGTGTTGCGAGTTTGGCAGCACACATGAAACTGCTGCTAAACAACCCGAAACCTAACTAGCAAGCGTTAGCCAGTTAGCTAGCCGAACAGCCCGTTAACAAAGCCATCGCGAAGCGATTGCAAACGAATTTATAATAGTTTCAAGTTTGTGTCGCGGTTCCTTTGCTGCTGCTGCTCTCCAGCAATATCTGATGTCATCTAGTATGTAATGCTTTAACTTCTGTAATGAACCAAAGCTTCACACTACGATACGAGTGCCGTTGCTAATGCTAACGCTTATGACACTGCTAATTACGATTAGCCTCATTGGTAGCGGACTGTGAAGCTGGCTAGCTAAGTTGTTCACATCTTTGACATATAGCTAGCAAGGCAAACTTTGAGTTAATATTATGTTGCGTTATTGGCATTAGGCCACTCAAAGTGTAGCTATATCATTCAGATATTTAACTTTAATCTCATTTTATGGGTGGCAGTAGCTCAGTTCGTAGGGAGTTGGGTTGGGAACCAGAGGGTCGCTAGTTCAAGTCCCCGTATGGACCAAAGTACGGAATGTGGACTGGTAGCTGGAGAGATGCTAGTTCACCTCCTGGGCACTGCGAAGGTACTCTAGAGTAATCACTGACCCCACCCCAACCGCTCAGGCCACCTGTCCAGCAGTCGAAATAAAAACATTAGGAAACCATTAGAAAGTGCTTGTACATCGATGGTTATTGATTTTTGATGAATCTCTTCTTTACCAGGTGAAAGCCTTGAAAGAGAAGATAGAAGCAGAAAGAGGAAAAGACAACTTTCCTGTATCTGGGCAGAAGCTGATATACGCCGGAAAAATCCTGCAAGATGACACACCTATTAAGGACTACAACATTGATGAAAAGAATTTTGTTGTAGTGATGGTTTCCAAGGTAAGGTCTGAATTGATTGTAATACTCAGATGACATTGGGTGTGGGGGTGTTTCAACTTTTCTGAGCTAATCTACTGTCTGCAGTTAGGTCATTTATTTTATATAACACACACATACTTACATACACACACACACACGCTTTCTGTTGGAGTTTAATGTCAGACATTTTTACTATTAAGTTGCTAGTCTTAACAGGGTTCAGGCTTGAAGGGACACAGCTATGGCAACGCACCAAAACGACTAGTTAAGTTTAGGAAAAAGATCTTGGTTTGGACTGAAACACTCCCGAGGAACGAACAAAACGAGTTTCCTGGGTGAAAGTATTACAATTATATTGTTATATTTTAGTAGATTTTGCGAATGTTTGCGTAATTTTGCGTAACTTTCGGCCGTAGCTGTATCCCTTCTAGCCACAGCCTTCTAACAGCACCTTCTTCTGAACTGGCTAAAGGCTAAATCCGCAGCTGCCGCCTCACCCCCGGCCTCAGACGCCCCCAAGCCCCCTGTACAGGACTCTGGCTCCACGTCAACAGCTGTCCAAGCCACAACCCCAGCATCAGCCCCAGTCCCAACCCCAGCAGCTGTCCCCATTCCCTCCGAGGAGGCCAAAGAGGAGCCAAGTGCCGCAGCCACAGAACCACAACAGCCAGCCAGGTAGAACTAGTCTATTACACAACTTACAGTGTTATTGAAACCATTTTTTTGTTTGATCAGAGCATGGCATTGTGATAGTGACATAAAATGTCTTGTCACTGTCACAATGATATGCACTACTTACCAACTCTCCTAAAAATGATTTGTCAGTCAACCTATATGCTAAATATATGGAACATGGGTTATTCAGTGGTTAGGATTCAAGACAATCCTGACACCCATTTCTTAAATACAACACAGAGAGAGAGAGAGAGAGAGAGAGAGAGAGACACACACACACACACACACACACACACACACACACACACACAGAGGCAGGCTGTTGGAACGTATACCGAAAGTTGAATATAATTTGAATTGTAAAAAAAAAAAAAAAAAAAAACTATTCGAATGTGACTTTTTATAAATATTGGCCAACGTTAGCTAATATCCCTCTTCTCGCCTTAGCCTACCCTCGTGTCGCTCATGTCACGTCTTATGAACAGTAAGTTAGCGGGAGTGAGAAACGCAAGGCATTGTGGGGTCTAAGCTAATGTTATGTACAGAGTAACATTAGTACAACATCACAGAGCCAGGGGAGAGTGACGGGAAATAGTTTTAACGTGACTTTAAAATCGACATCCACCGAACCAAAGTGCTTATGTTAACCTTAGTTAGCTCATTCTTGTTTCCTAACTGCGTTGCGAGTTATAGTAAAGTTAGCTTAGCTGGGAGCTTCATGGAGACAGCTAAAGTTTATGTTAGCTGCTCTACAGCAGTCAGTTAGCTTCAATTTCATATATTACCTTCTAATGGCTGTATTCTCAGTAATGTGGCAATCTGCACAACAAACAGGTTGCTTATAAATCCCTAAAATAGTGGGTACAGCACCGTTTGGCTTAGTTATCAATGCTGTTAGCATCTTAGTTGACACTATTGTTATTTAGTTTATGACATCGTTTTGGCTGTGCTGTCATTGTGCTAACTGAGCACCATTAGCATTTACAACAGAGCCACTTCACTACACTTAGATAAAGTTTGATTACAGAGTTCTCGATTTATTTGTTTGTAGCTGTGTGCTCGTGGTGGAAAATGAATGTAAATAAAGTTGTGTGCAATACGCCATGACGTAGTTCCTCTTCAAGGCCAGGCTAAAGTTAGAAGTCCCTCTAGTGGACAGAATGTGGAACAACAACCACATGCTTATGGTGGCATTGACAATGCGTAGTATAGTACATATTAATAACAGGCTGCATTTGAGCATTAAATATTCAAATCTTATTTGAATATTTAAATAAATCACATGAAATTCGAATGGTATTATAGAGGAAGATTGACAGCTCTAATGCACACACATGGACACATATTTTCATGTTACCAAAGTAAGTCCTCTATAAAGTAGCAGCATATTTATTTAATGGAATGGATGCTTATATCTAAATTCAGTTGTCAACAGTGCCTGTTGCTTTACTCATCACCTGGGAATCACAGAAGTGTTGTCTGATTTTTCCTCTCCACCTTTGTTTCAGCTCCAGCAGCGGGGGTCAGGGCTTGGATGCCTCCTCAGCGCTGGGTAGGTAACAAATTCATCTCTGCCAGACGTGCACGCTGTGCAGTAGTTGCTATATGTGCACAATTTCAGATAGTGTTATAAATGGGTTAATATCACAGCAGTAAATTTCTTGTGTAAAACTTGGGTTATGTTTTGCTGTGCCTGAAATAGTTACTGCTGTGAGTCAGGGTGTTACAGTCAGCAGTGCAATACATACTTTTTCTATATTTAGGCTGTGACAAAAGTACTACATCCCTTATTGTGGTGCTACAGGGGGCAATGGAGATTCCCGTTTGGTCTAAAAGAGTAGAAGTCATGATGCTATTGAAGCCCATTTTGTTTGTTATAAACTGTATGTATAATTTTAAAGATTCAGTTCTTTATTTTTTTCATATTTGTTATTGTCTGACCTTTTGCATAGAATACTCATTGCTCAGTGGTGACTTAAGGCTTAGGTCTATTTCTATAGTTATGTAAACCCTGGAAATGTCTAGCATGGGATATGTATGTATCCCCTGGTAGCAGATTGCTTCTTCATAAAGAAGCTCAGGTGTAGTCAGGTCCACAACAGTTACAGTGACTTACAGGCTCTACCCGCCGTCACAGCAAAAAGATGCATCAAAATGTTAAATCACAACTGCTGATACAACATATACCACTTCTCTCTCCGCTGACTACAGCTGCCGTCCTCCACAAAGGAGCAAGCTACAGTGGCTTGTGGCTGTGGACAAAAGTGCCAAATGAATAAATGTAAAAATGTAAATATATAGGACAAACCTTTTAGAAAAAAATGACTTATTTTTGGTGGAGTATTTCTTTTAAGGTTTGTAATGTTTCAAATGTGTTAACTTAGTGCTATATTTTGGGGAATTTTTCATTTCTGTTGGGATGTATGATTAAAAAAAGCAATTTTCTGTTTGTCTGTGTTGATTGTCATGCACGGAGGTGTATCTGTGCAAATATACTAAATATGCTGTGTGTGCGTGTGTGTTGCATTTTTAGTGACTGGCGCAGAGTACGAGGCCATGCTCACAGAGATCATGTCTATGGGCTACGAAAGGGAGAGAGTGGTGGCTGCGCTACGGGCCAGTTTCAACAACCCCCACAGAGCTGTGGAGTACCTTCTCACTGTGAGTCTCACACACAGACAAATGATAACATTTTTACGTCTAAAAAGCACCACTGGTTTAACGTTAAATTCAATTCTTATTGTCTTTTTCCTAGTTATTTTACTTCTAACTTCTTTATGCAGCACTTGTGCCTACTGACCACCATGTCAGTCCATTCTGGTAATCCACATGTAAATTTCCTACATAGAACTAACCTAAAATGTACTAGACATAGGCTAAGCTGTGCTCTCTCCAGCATCCTCTCACATTTCATCTCTCAGAGCTCTCCCCGACCAGCAGCTGCCCCTACTCGGCTTTGTTTGGTCGCTGCTTTTACACACAGCGGAGAAGTCACATTTTGGGAAGAGGATGGCTAACTAGGCTGAACATGATGTTAATCAGCGTGAGCCACTCAGCTTCTTGATTTTGTTTTAGTGTAATCTATCAATGGTGTCACACGCTCCATAAGATCTGACATGAGCACACTCTGTTCCTCCCTCTTAATAACGCTTTGCTCTGTGAGGTCAATTAATGTTATACTGAGATTTGTTTTGGTCTAACCTCATTGATATCAATGGGGTGGACAAAATATGATATGCCCTCTTCATAACGCAAGACTGTTTTTGGAATTGTATTGCACCACAAAACAATTGGCCTCTTAACTATTCTCCCCATAAAAATGAATCAACACCTCCTCAAAACAGTTATAACAAAACTGAACACAAAGGGTTGTTGTATTAGCTTACCTTAGTTTTGGCTAGTTGCATCTACAGTAATAAACTGGCAACTGAGTGTATGTTATTAAGGATACTGCAGTTGTCCATTATGATAAACAGAGCAGGGTTAAATTAAAAGTGTATTGAGTTGTAATTTCCGACTAATATAAACCAAATTATCAGGTGCCAACTAACTTCCACAGCCCTCGCACTATTTTGATCCCTCCATGTTCTTTGCAGTGTGTGTGATGGACAGTTGTATTGTTGTGTTTCCAGGGTATCCCCAGCAGCCCAGTCCAGGAGAGTAATCCCCCAGCGCAGGCCCCCGCGTCTGGACCCACAGAAGCCCCATCTCTATCAGAGGGTGAGGCACACGCTCAACTCAAAGTCCAAAAATACATCCAGTCGACATTTGTCTCGGTCTCTCCCTACTGTGGAAAAAAAATATATAATATAAAAAATATAAATATGTGAATAGGAAAGACCCCAAAAGTATAGGACTGATGGCCCCAACTAGTATCCACGCATCCAATTCTTTAGGAGACTAGGCTAGTCCTGGACACATTTACTGTACACAGGACTATAATTAATACAGGTTATAGCCCCACTGGCAGGAAATGACTCATCATATGACTCATTAGTGACAGACTGTTTCCTCCACTGTGACTATGTGTAAACTGTTAGGTGCAGGTTTGGTGGCAACTTTCTGTTCCTTCATGTGGAGACTTGTCTCTGAGTGGATAAAGGCTTTTTGTTTGATGGGACTAGCGCTACAACGATTAGTCGATTGAGCTGATCAAGACAGTATCAATATTTTGATATCAATTCATTGTTTAAGTAATTTTTCGAGAAGAGATGCCAAACATTTGAGCTTGATGGTGTTTGGCTTAAAACACCATTTGATTGTTCTAAAATGAAAGAATTTGCAACTTCTCTTGGTCTTCATTATTGTAAATTGAATATTTGGGGGTTTTGGATTGTTGGTCAGAGAAAACACTTTATGACTTTTTTTTTTTTTTTGTTGCTGTTTTCTGATGTTTTATAGACCAAGTCATTAAACATGAAAACCATTAGTAGATTAATGGATAATGAAAATAATTAGTTTCAGCCCTTATTAGGACCCATGGTGTGATTTGTGATCATGGATAACCTGTGTATGCAAATATTTGCTACGTAGCGCACAAGCTTATTACAATAGTGGGGAAATCTGTTTATATTTTGAATAAAGACAGTTGCCACAAGTATTTAAAATTGCACATCTAGGCCTAAGCCATCGGTGTTAGCAGAGCATTTGCTGCATGTATATGCTTGTGTACAGAGCACTACTGAAACCACAAGGCGGGCTAGGATGAACCAGAAACATGCATACAGCTACTTCAACGTGAACTAGTAGAAAATTAGTTTTCGCAAAATGAAGACACGCAGGCAATTGAAGGCACTGATGCATCTCTATTGTCCTGCATGTAATTGATTTAGTTTGCTCTCTTGCTAATGGTTATTTTTATTTATTTTTTACTATATCCATTAGGAGAGAACCCACTTGCATTCCTGCGGACCCAGCCCCAGTTTTTGCACATGAGACAGGCCATCCAGCAGAACCCTTCTCTGCTACCAGCTCTTCTCCAACAACTAGGCAGAGAGAATCCTCAACTTCTACAGGTAACGCAGTCGATGGCCACACACACATACACACACACACACACACACACACACACACACACACACACACACACACACACACACACACACACACACACACACACACACACACACACACACACACACACACACACACACACACACACACACAGCTATTCACAGGCAGGCACACAAGCAAGCCGGCCTGCATTTCAATTTCGTTTTGTTTGCAAATTCATATCTTGTGCTGCTCGGGTGTGTAGGCGTGAGGCACTCAAGAGGGTAAAGTCTAAAAAGCCTTTCATATATTCTTGGCTGAATCAGTAAAACGCGTTTGGAGTTACAGGTAGAGTCACATGACCGACAAAGCAGTGAATCCTATCAATCAAACCATTCCAAAATCAAAGCTATTTTTGGTCCTTACATTGTGTTTGATTATTGATGTGATCACTGCTTTGTCTGTCATGCGACTCTACCTGTTCACACTAATCATGTGACCCTTTTTTTACCATGTGATCACTGGCCAAACATTTTACACTTGCCCTGATGAAGGCCTAAATGGCCTAAACACATCGTCATGTTTTAATGATTTAGCTGGGAATATATCGAAGGCTTTTTGAACTTGACCCCTCTTGAGTGCCCCAGTTCACTCTACCTCTTCATTTGACGGATCCCAGCCTACGTATACGTGTCAGACGACAACTGTTGGCTCCTAACGTCTCCTCTGTTCTCTCTTCTCCCAGCAAATCAGTCAGCATCAGGAGCTGTTCATCCAGATGTTGAATGAGCCAGTGGGAGAGGGGGGAGAGGCGCCAGAAGTTGGAGAGCTGGGGGCAGCAGGGGAGGAGGGCGCACCTGTCAACTATATCCAGGTTACACCTCAGGAGAAGGAAGCCATCGAAAGGGTGAATATTGAAAATGTGTTTCGATCCACTTGGAAGTGACAAAAGTTCCGGTTCACTGTGGCGTCACAAAACGCATTTTTGGCCAGAACTCAAGAATTCCTACACTAATGTAGGACATTTCAAAAACAAATGTCCGATAGGATAAACCGATGACATGTTCTATCCAAACGGTCGACTTCACTCTGACATCATAATGTTCTGCAAACGCACTTTTCTGGCCATAATTCAACAGCGTAGCTCAGGAACAGAAGGGGAGACATTTGGTCTCCAGCACTGTGGCGATCGCACACATCTTCTGTCCTGCCGAGTTGAACGTGTGTGTGAAGCATCCATGTTTCGACAAAAAAAAAAAAAAAAAAAATAATAATACACTTAACCCTTGTGTTGACTTCGGGTCACATTGACCCGTTTTACGTTTTTGTTGTAGATCAGAAAATATGGGGGGGTAGAAAATAAGCGCTGAAAATGTGTAGAAGAAAAATGTAACAATTTATAACGTTGGAAAAAAGCAAAAACAAACTTTTTTTTCAAGGTGGACGGGGAAGACAACACAAGGGTTAATACCTTTTTTGTTAAATTCCTTCAAAGTCTTCACTACATATACTATGAGTCTGGACAGACATGGACGTAAACTGCAACAACTGCGCTGGTTGGCGGAGGCATACGACCGGTAATCCAAGGCAGTCGTAGTTTAGTCGATTTAGTTTGTACATTGTGAGATTAGAAACCTAGGAAGTTGCAGGTCCTGTTGTTCTTAAAGCCTTTTGTTCCTCTCTCCCTTCTCTGTCCTCCTCTCCCTGCTCTGTCCTTCTCTCCCTTCTCTGTGTCTCGTCGCAACAGTTGAAAGCGCTGGGCTTCCCCGAGGCTCTGGTGATCCAGGCCTACTTTGCCTGCGAGAAGAACGAGAACCTGGCGGCCAACTTTCTCCTCAACCAGGGACTGGAAGATGACTGAGCAGCGCTGCCTTCCTGCTCCTGCTCCTCCCTCCCTCCCTCCTTCCCTCCCACCCACCCAACCACCCACCTTTCCCCTCTTCAGCTCAGCATAAAAAGACTGCACCCCCAATTTTACTGTACAGCTACCAACCTCGGCTCAACCCAACCGGAGAGGAGGGGGCAGAGCCAGCAGGGAGGGGGGGTGCGGGTTGGGAGTGGGGAGGGGGGGGGTTGCGGGTTGGGGGTGGGAAGGGATGATGTGGTGTGTTAGGTAATGGCGGGGGTTACACGCTTAAAAGTACACAAAGTGGAGGTTGTGTGCAGGAAGGTCAGACTCAAGATTATTGGAGGTGGGAGGCGAAAAGGTGTGGAGGAATGATGAAATCCACGTGAATTCCAATGGAATGTGTTGGGTTTGTCTAGGGGAGATCTATAATTTGATTTTAGACGCGCTTTGTGACATTAGGAGGATGGGGGGGGGTTGCGACGAGAGTGTGTGCGCGTGTGTGTACGTGTCTGTGCAGATGGGTGCGATGCAGTTAAGCTGAAAAAAAAGTAATCAATTTGCATTCTCTTAAGTTTGTTAATGCTGTAGCTGGATTGTACGGAAGCACATTTCTCCTCACTGCACTTCGACAACATTATCCGTGTGTGTGTGTGTGTGTGTGTGTGTGTGTGTGTGTGTGTGTGTGTGTGTGTGTGTGTGTGTGTGTGTGTGTGTGTGTGTGTGTGTGTGTGTGTGTGTGTGTGTGTGTGTGTGTGTGTGTGTGTGTGTGTGTGTGTGTGTGTGTGTGTGTGTGTGTGTGTGTGTGTAACTGCTTGTATGTACCTCTGTAAGCCTCATGTACGTACGTCCAAGAATGATACTGGCAGAGATAGACTGGACCGTGCTGCCCTTTGTATGTGTCTGACATGTTGTTGCTGGGGGGGGTCTATCCGTCTGTTTGGGGGAGGAGGGGGTGGGGGGGAATGAATGGGAACTAAACTGACAAATAAGTATCTGGTTTGGTATTCTGTTCACTTTGTACCACTCTCATCTGTCCTCCTGTGGTGGCTGCACAGATCGCAGCCAGTCAAGAGTCCCTGCAACTGCTGTGCCTGCCTGTCTGGGTTACTCAAAGGTGGAACTAATTTGTCTATGCTAATAGCTTTTTGGTACCTATTAACACTACCCATATAAAGCTTCTGTGGAACTTCACATTAGATTCTCCAAGATTCTGATAATGTATTTTAAGGTTTTTAGCCATTATGATTTAAAAAAATGTAGACAATAGAGGGAGAAACCCGAGCAGACAGCGGCCACTAAGGTGAAGTTAGTTTTACGTTTAGTAACCTATACTATAGAAAATGTTTTCCCCGGGTTACCAACAGAGGGACATTTTATAACGATGGCCCCACACTATGTTATTTAGTTTGCCAGGATTTGACCCACAGTATGTGGGGAGACATTTCACAAGTTAACCAAAATGATTAAATATCCCCACTCATTAGTTCTTATTTGCAGATAAATCTGTGTGTACTGCTTGGTGAGCGCCAAACCAGCTGCATGGGGCTTTAACAGTGTCACGTGTGATTGAATCATCAGGACCACGCAACAACTTATTCTCTCTCCAACTCCTAACGGGTCACAAAAGATGCGTCGAGAAGAAACTACTTCAGTTTTTTTTTTTTTTTTTTTTTTTTTTGCCTTGTAACGGCTTTCAGACATTAAACCGTTCAGGGAATGAACTGGGAACCAGATTATCTACAATTACTTTGAGTAAACATAATGTACCGTATCTTCCCAACCTGGGCAAATTGTCAGAAATATAATTCAATTTGATTAAATCAGTTGTAATAAAGCTTAGAATAAATTTTGAATTAAAAGAAAATGACACTAAAAGTAACTAGTTCCCCGTTGTCTAAATCGACTGGCACTTGTACATACTACAAGCAGGGGCGGGGCTAGAGCGGTGGCACAGGCCTCCCCTGGGATCTGATTGGCCACTCCTGGTGGTCAGAAGGTGAAGGGTAGTTGGTTTATTAGTAGCATCGGCTACAGACCCGGGGCCCTCTGCATGAAGTGACAAGAAAACCAATCAAAAGACTGAAAAGAGATGCAAAAATGGCTTGCAGATGCAGAACGACTTGAGAAAGAGACTACAGAGACAAAACGACTTCAACCACACGCAGAAGGACTTCAAAGAGACGCCAAAATGAGTTAAAGAGACTCGAGACGACTGACAATATGCAAAATGATCACAAAGATGCAAAACTATGCAGCTGCATCAGTCATTTTGGGTCTCTTTCAGTCTGGGTGTCTCCCCGTGTCCAGGGGCCGACTGATATATTGATATGGTTTCTTTTTTTTTTCTTTACAAGGGTTAAGTATTGCGTTACCAAGCTTTTAACGCATGTCTTAAATCTGTACTCATTTTACAAATGCGCATTCAAATTCATCTATTCTTTCTAAACCAGCCCCTGACTTAAAGACCTGTGTTTATCTTGAATTTAAACATAAAACAACAAATACACGGGAACACACAGTGTACATACATAAAGGCTACATTATGCATGCATTGGGGCTCAACTACACACAAAACGGCCAATGAGAAGACGAGGTTCAGTGAGGAGCAGAGCTAATCTACCCTCGCCAGCTCACTGATGTGCAGATGGGCTGATTCTCCACCGTAGCTTACTGTATTATGAAGCTTATTATAATTGCAAAAGGTTCTCATCTAATGTGGGTCCATGAACAGACAAAAATTGTAAAAAAAAAAAAAAAAAAAAAAAAAAAAAAAAAAGTCTCCAGTCTTATTCTGTATGTGTGCAGGCAGTTTTTACTGTCCTACAGCATCAACATGATCGTAGACTATGCTGCGCTACATTAAATATCAGCGGTCTTTCAGGCCTTTGACTCCTTGTGTTGTACATTCAGACTGTAAGTAAGATGCATGATGATGATGCTAATGAGGAACAAACGCTCACTGTAGTACACTAGTAATAGACCTTTTTCAGGGCAGACATGTTGACATGTCCTAGTAGGAAAAGCACAGGTGTATTCTAAACCATTACTGATGGCTGCATTCCACTTAGGAGAGGCCCTGGTATTGTGCATGCTGACTCACTGAAACAGCTTACTGGGACACTGGATGGAACTGAGCCCTCGTTAAGGTTATCAGCTTCAGCTGTGATTTTTTTTAAAGTCAAGATGTCTGCTGTGAAAAGAAGGTCCATTGTCCTCATCCTCACGTCTCGGCTGTTGGAGGTAAACCCAAACTACCAGCCGCTGAGAACACGAAAACTCCACTTACCCTGCGCACATCAACAAACCGATCAAAAGAATGAATTTATACAATTAAATCGGAAGAAAATATTAAAGTAAACATACTTACTAGTAATTAGGGCTGGGCGATGTGGAGAAAAATCAAATATCACGATATTCTTGACCAAATACCTCAATGTCAATATTGCAGCGATTTTGTAAGGTTGATTATTAGTGCTTTCACAAAATATCTTTACAATAAGATTTTTGATAAATAATCATCAGCAATGAGGACACAGTGACTAAGTTGGTAAAGGCAAATAATAGGACAGCTAGAACAGTTGAGAAAATGACTTCACTTTACGGTAACGTAGCCTCTAAAACCAGGAAAAGACAACACTTACCATATTACGACATCCCAAATTAAAGACAATAACTAGTCTCATATCATGATAGCGATATATCGATAAATTGCCCAGCCCTAGTAGTAATAGAACAATTTGTTAACTGAGAAGTTGAGACAAACCGGTGGTTCCTATTGGCTATCGAATGCAGCCAGTGTGTACCTACTGTACTCACCTTTGAAACCTAGAGGCCTTGACCAACCACACAGATCTTTTCATTTAACCTAGCTGATCTGACCTCTTCCCAGGACTGTGTGGGCGTGTACAGACTGATTGATTGACAGCTTCCTAAACCTCTTGTTAGTTTTGTTGCCCCTGTTAGGGCGGGACAAATGATACCTTTATCATTCTTATTGGTAGAAAAGATTTGTGACTTATAAACTCCCATCTAAGCTCTGACCCTGAAGCAGACCTGAGCAGAGTCTAATCAGCCACAATAACTGAAATCACCTGTGTGGGTGTTTAGAGGCTTTAAACCTTCCTGTTGTCCTCAGGTCAAATTTGAACCGTTTTTTAAAGTTTCTGTATTAGAAATTTGGGTTTCTGTCAACCTAATTTCCCCTTTAAAAGTTGTCAGAAATGAATTGTGCCACATCAATGAAAAAAAAGTTGTCAGCTATATTAATAAATTGATTATCAAGAACTAAAGCAATATGCAAATGCAAATCTCTGTTTAGAGTAGGATATTGTGTTGGTTTTATTTTTCTCCTGGGCCAACTACTTCTTCCCCATAGTAAGACAGTTAGATAACCACTTTTAAGCTCTGTAGATTTTTTTCTCCAGGTGTTACAACTATTGCTTATTATTATTAACAACTTGCTCATATACACATGCAGCAGATACGTAGCAAGATTAGCATTTATTTGGAGTCGTGTTTCTGTCCACCTGAAGAACGTAGTCCAAGATTCTGGCTCCTTTTAACTCTGCTCTGGGTTCATCAGCTCCTAATAGAAATGTCTGTCTCTTTAGCTGCTGAATGCTCCACTACGTTTCCAGTTGTCTGTCTGTCTGTCTGTCTGTCTTTTCGCTGAATACAGCTGCCTGCTGCAGCTTACAACAACGCTGATGAGAGCTGGGAGACTGAAGCAAAAAAAAAAACGCCAGAGCAGTGTGAATGCGAGGTGTAAAGGTAGCAAAAAAAGATTTCCATTTTTAAACCAAAACATAACAATGTAAATGTAGCCTCAGGTGTGGGGGAGGGGCCTAAAATAATATCTGAACTGTGACATCATCATGACGTTATTGCAATGAATCAGGTATTTGTAGTTTGAGGTTATCGACAACGTATAATTTACGGGATTGTTCCGTTCCCCAGAGCTAGAACAGACAATCAAATTATATTTATCTTTTTTTTTTGGAGTAAAATTCTCATCATTGACAGACATTTTAATTCCTACGTGTCGTTAATCCAACATGCATGTGTTCCACCAAAACAAGTTCCTTCCCGAGGCTATTTTGCAGAGTCACCGTTGTTTCGTCCAGCGCTTAGCACCGCCCATGGCGATTGTGATTGGTTTAAAGAAATGCCAATAAACCAGAGCATGTTTTTCTCCCATCTCGGAATGCTGTGTGGACTCGCCAGACCCTCCTCCGCAGCGCTGTGGAGGAGGGTCTGGCAATGCAAGGCTACCTGGATGTTACTGTTGTAAATAAATTGGTTCTAGAAATAGCAACAATTTGCTGGGGATTGTCAGCCATCTAATTTAAAGTGAATAAAAAAAAAAAAAGTCATATTACAGGGCCAGAGGGAATCTGCGAACACAGAATTTAGATTTAAAGGTCCCATGGCATGAACATGTCACTTTGAGGTTTTTTAACATTAATGTCTTCCCCCTGCCTGCCTATGGTCCCCCAGTGGCTAGAAATGGCGATAGGTGTAAACCGAGCCCTGGGTATCCTGCTCTTCCTTTGAGAAAAGGAAATCTCAGATGGGCCGATCTGGAATCTTCTCCTCATGATGTCATAAGGGGAAAGGTTACCTCCCCTTTCTCTGCTTTGCCCGCCCAGAGAATTTGGCCATGAGAAAGAGAGAGACATCATGGCTGGCAAACGAGCGAAGCATGGCAGTTGGTCAAGGCCACAACCCCACCCTCCACCTTGCCCCCCCTCTCCTCCTCAATAGCATTTAAAGATACAGACAGAAATGGCACATCGTGTGGGACTGGCTCTAGTGGCTGTAATTCTGCACCAAGGCTGAATTTCGGGAAAGAGACTTCAGATACAGTATTAGGGGACCACTAAGGTCTATATAAAAGAGACTTCAGATACAGTATTAGGGGACCACTAAGGTCTATATAAAAGAGACTTCAGATACAGTATTAGGGGACCACTAAGGTCTATATAAAAGAGACTTCAGATACAGTATTAGGGGACCACTAAGGTCTATATAAAAGAGACTTCAGATACAGTATTAGGGGACCACTGAGGTCTATATAAAAGAGACTTCAGATACAGTATTAGGGGACCACTAAGGTCTATATAAAAGAGACTTCAGATACAGTATTAGGGGACCACTAAGGCCTATATAAAAGAGACTTCAGATACAGTATTAGGGGACCACTAAGGCCTATATAAAAGAGACTTCAGATAAAGTATTAGAGGACCACTAAGGTCTATATAAAAGAGACTTCAGATACAGTATTAGGGGACCACTAAGGTATATATAAAAGAGACTTCAGATACAGTATTAGAGGACCACTAAGGCCTATATAAAAGAGACTTCAGATACAGTATTAGGGGACCACTAAGGCCTATATAAAAGCATCTAAAGAGCAGCATGTCAAGGGACCTTTAAAAAAATAAAAAATGTATCAGAATGTTAACACGTCACCACCACAAGCAGAAAACAGTCTGCTAAATACTGCAGATTTTAATTTTGGATCACTGCTGAAAACCGTAAAAAAACAATCTGCAGATTCTATCAGGCCTGCTATTAATAGGAAGGAAAACAGAGTATTGAGTATTTTTACATTGTGGTATTGGTACTTTTTTACCTAAGGATGTGTGTATTTCCTCCGCCACTGCCCCTGCACTGGAGCACGGCCATGTTTGAGACAGCTGCTTGTCCACCAGTGAAATGACACAGTAATAATCACAGCCGAGATAAGCAGGATACAGTCAAGAACATCCTTTTATTCAATCAAGTAAAGGTGTTGCTCCTTTCAAACTGTTTTTTTTTAATTATTATTATGGAAAAGAAACTGTAATTAACACATGCATTTACCATGGGCTCTGGGGGTGTGTGTCTGAGGATGGGAGGCTGGTCTGAGGCAGGAGGGGGAGGAGCACTCTCGGCGGGAGGGGTTACAGGGACCGAGGCAAGAGGCTCAGTGTAAACTAAACACGGCCCAGCGTCCTACAAAAACGTCTTCAAAAACAAACAAAGGAGGAAAACAAAAAAATGGCGGACGGTCCGGCCACAGGGTCCGACTGGGCTCTTTGAACACACACACACACACACACACACACACACACACACACACACACACACACACACACACACACACACACACACACACACACACACACAGCCCCCGTGCAACCTGTTTGTCTCAGATATGGCTTCTCAACTGTGGCGCTTTCACTTGTCAAAGGTTTGATTGATAATACTGCTGCTGGCTTCATTTGCTTGATGGAAGAAAACATTTTAAAAAGTTGCATATATAGATTTTTATTTTATTTTTTCCCCTTTCTTTTTTTTGCAGGACAAAAAAATGAGTAATCACTTGATTTTGCTGGTGGAATTTCACGGTGCTTTGTTTGTTTTTTTCCTCTAGAAGTCACCAACTAGTTTCGTACAGCTTTTGGAACCATCATCACTTTGGTCAATGCGTGGATCAAACACTGCGATTTTTAGAATGGCTGTGAATCAATGTGTAACATCTCTTTATGATTGTGCTAAATCTGAGCCGTTCAGTCTCCATGCTGTGGAACCAGCCCGCTTATAAGGTGCTTCAAGTCATTCTTTTCCTTTAAAAAAATTAAAAACAGCTGGTCTCATTCAACCACTAGAAAGGTGCATAACTGAAGGTCTCGACGCAGCGTCTTCCTGCTGCCTAAGATACGCAGTAACAATGACAAAAAAAAAAGAATCAAAAAGCAAATCCAAATTCAATTTTTATATATATATATATATATATATAAAAAAAAATAGATGGAAACAAGGATTACAAACCAACCTGCCTATACTAGCAATCCTACTGGTCATCTCCCTCGCTTACGCCCCAAACCAAAAGTTCCCGCGAGTGCTCCCTCCGCCATGGGCTGATGTGTCATCCACGACTCCCGGGGGGTGGGGGGGCGGGGGGACTATTTCTTTGCCCTGACCCGGCCCCCCAGTCTCAGCACAGCCCAGAGCCCCCTGGTTTAACTTGTTCACTTACATTAGCTGTTGAATGGAGAAGCTGAAGAAGATGGGTATGGTAATACAATGTGAAGCGTACAGACAAGAATAACATGTGAGCTAACTGCATTCTGCTCAGACAGAAAGAAAAAAAAAAAAAAAAAAACTTATTTTTTTTTCCTTTTCTTTTTTTAAAACCCCGCCGTTCAGAGAAAGGGAGAAGAGGAAAGGGGGGAGGGGAAGAGAGAGGGTTACGCGGCTATAGACTACTCCAGTGTCCAAGATAGACAGAAGACAAGATACAGAGGAAGAGAAGCAAGACAGAATTTCTTTTTGTCATTTTTTTTTGTTGCTTTTCTTAATTATTCAACAATAAAAAGAGGAACTAAATCACACCAATTTTTTTTTTTTCCTTTAGTACTATGTATACTGCTTTTAAAAAGCTCCAAGAAGAGGAAGAGAAAGATATAGAAGTATGAAGGAGGGGACGTTTTTTTTTTTTTTTTTTTTTTTTTTTTTTTTCTCATTCGAGATGGGCACTCAGGATTACAAGATGGAATCTGTGAACAAAAGGCACTTTTTAGGGACAACCTTTAAGATGCTCTGAGTCTATAACACTACATCACCAAACAAATATTTATAATCATTTACAGTGGGAGATGGGGAAGGGGTGGGGGGGGGGGGGGGTGGGGAGGGTTCACTTGAATTGATTACAGCAGCACCCCTCTGGCCAGACAGAGTCCGCTGATTCCCTCTCCCTGAACCAACTACACGTTTATACCAAATCAAACCAGATATCACCACTCTTTTTTTCCCCTCTTTTTTTAAATCCAGAATTGTGCATCTCCCAACTTGGGGAAGATCTTGTCTTTGTCCCACACTAGGATTGATCGTGTTGGATACAAGATCCAGGTTTATCTCCCTCCGACTGCTCCTCTGCTATGTGATATTGGGGTGGGGGGGGGGGAAGAAGGAGAATGCCTTTTGTCACAACAACCTTTTCATACAATGAACCCCTCCCCCTCGGTAAATACAACAAAAACAAAAAAAAAAGAGAAATAGAATAATGCATGTTTTCCTAAAGATTTGCTTTTTTATCATAACACTTAATTTTGTTTATTATTTATGTATAATAGAGATTGAATGTACTTTTATTCTTTACGAAAGCACCAGGTTTCATAGTGATATATATTTTATGAGTTGCAAAATCGTTCCTTCAGCCCTCCCACATTTTAAAAACAAATCATTAGAAATGGGTTTTTTTTTCTTTTCTTAAAAAAAGCGATAAAAGGAGAACAAAAAACCCCAACAACAACAAAAAAGAAAAGAAAAAGGAAATTAAAAACTATTTCCCCAAACTTACTTACACAGACTGTGATATTTTTCTTGCTGCCCTCGTATTTAGAGTCCCGGAGCATGTGGACTTGAAAAAAAAAAAAAAAAAAAGAAACGTAGAGGTTTTTTTTTTCTTTTTTCCCCCTCTTTTCTTGTGACACCCTCAAACAATCGCTAACACACAAACACAATTCCTCTACCAAGGCATTGCACATGGCTCAATCGACATACATCATTTAGTTTCAAGAACAATACTTCCCATCAAAACAAGAAAGAAAACAACAAAACCAAATCTTTTTTTTTTTTTTTTTAAATCCTCAACTACATTACCATCACTGTCTATGTGTCTATTGTTGTGTTTGCTGCAGATTTTGTGTAATTTTCATCATTTAGTGTGGGGTTTTAGAGACTGGTACTTTAGCTCTAATCAGCGCTTTTTCAGATGCATCCTATGACTGTGCGATGTACGCCATGCTTCAAAAAATAACTAGACTGCCACAGAGCTTATCTTGCAAATAAAAAAAAAAAAGTATATATCTATAAATATATATGTGTATTATATATAAAGATGCTTGCGATTATCTAGTAAGCTGTCACCGTTTTGTCCCCCCCCCCCCCCCCTTCTCCTGACATAAAATTTTCCACCATTCACTATAGCTTATATGTGAGAAAAAAGAACCTGAATTCATGTTTGACAAATTGCATAATGGGAATACAGAGGCACTTCCATAGATTAGTAAATCATGTTTAGCCGTCGTTAACATCGTACTCAGCCGAGCTAGTTCTCTCTACGAAGCGGATGAGATGGGGCGCCGTTCGCTTTTGGCCAACTATGTTGCGTTTCCCTGCAGTGAAGAACATGGCCAGGCAGTCCAGTTATTTTGTGAGGTTGGATGAGTCATTAGAACTTTTTTTTTTTTTTTTTTTTTACCAGGAGATAACTGAATCACTCAGAATATATGTATGGGCTAAGGATATAAAAAACGATTGAAAGCATAAAGGCCTCCTCAGATTGTCTATTTTTAAGACTTCCCTTTGAATTGAAATAGTCGAGCATGGGGGTGAGGGGGGGAGGGTTTGCATTTATAGTAAGTGGTCTTTATAAGTCTGTGTTTAAGAAGTGGCCATCTGTGCTCTACAAGTGTGTTTCCATCCCAGCGATACATCCACTGCAACGGTCTATCTACTGGAATACTTTTCTCACAAGGTTGGCTGGTATGATTTGTTTTAGTGCAGTTTTGATCATTAAGGGCTCATCGATTCACAATAGTTAGGTTGGGAGTGCTGGTGTATGTGTGTGTGGGGGGGGGGGGGTTTCCATAGCAACCGATATCCTTTACCTGATCCCGTGCACCAAAAAACAAAAATGGGCACACGGGTGATCGTCCTACTGCTAGCCTTAGAGGCCCTCGTTCCCTCTCCACAAACAGCCAGATATGTCACATATTCATTTTGCTCCACAGTGTGGCTCCCTCTGCTCTTGGAGCAGCGGCCCGTCTGGGAGTGTAAACAACAGGGTAAACTTTAGGGAGACAGAAAAGAAGAGCTACTCTCTCTTTTACTCTGGGTCCCATCTTCAGCAACCTTTTTTTTTCCTCCTTGGTTCTGTTTTTCTATCACTCCACCACCAGCTGTTCCTGGGTCAAATAGTAGATGGGGCTGGTTTTGTTGTTGTTGTTGTTGTTGACCTGTATGGTTCAGCACGTAAGTTCCCCAGAAAATAAGCTTCCTGTGATTGTCAAAATCCTGCATTGTGTGGTCTTGCAGTACTTTACTGTACGTGGCAAATAGGTTTATCTGGCACGGAGGAAAAAAAAAATGTTGACAGTGTGGAAAAGACCTGTATTTGCTTTTTCTTTTTTTGCCAAGAGTTAGACAAGAAGATCGATACCACTCATGTCTGTCCGTAAAAGATGAAGCTATCGCTAGCAGCTGGTTAGCTTAGCTTAGCATAAAGACTGGAAATAAGGGGAACCAGCCTTTATGCTAAGCTAAGCTAACCAGCTGCCCGTGGTAGCTTCACATTTCATGTACACACTTGAGTGTGGTATCCATCTTCTCGCCTACCTCTCGAAAAAAAAAAAAAAAAAAAAAAACGTGTAAAAAGTGTATTTCCCGAAAATATCAACGCTTTTTTTGTATGTACTATTTGATCCAGGTCAGCAAACCACCCTGTCTACACCGCTTCAACATCCCACTTCTTACTGTGTTTCTCTATAAGGTGCTGTAATTCAAATACAAAACAATTATAAAATAGTACAAATCCAAAAGGAATAAATTCAAATAAGAGAACACACAAGCGATAACAAAATCATTCATCTACATTACAAAGAGGGCAAAGGGGGGGAACCAATAACTGCTGTCTGTAGTCGTGAAAACTGCCAGTAATGATGCGCACATACACACACACACAGGGATTTTCAGCGTGTGTGACGTTTGGATATCTAATCAAATAGGTAGAGAGTTCACTGGGCTTACTGTGTGCAGATACATTGGAAAATATGATTACAACACCGCCACCTGTGGAGACTACAATCTAAAAAGGTCTTGACTGGGCAACTGTGTGTGTTTTCTATCGTACACACACATGCTGTGGTCATGGCACAGATTGGGTGAGTGTGCGTTGTGCGGGGAAATGTCAGAATGAGCGGAGGCCAATGATTTGTCAAACTGAACAATGGGTCGAGGACACACGAAAGGCTTCTTGTACCTAGGTTGTTGTTTTTGTTTTTTCCTCTTTAAAACTCTCAATAGGCAAGTCTGGTTTACCTCCCATGCCTTGTAGGTAAATAGTGCACATCGTTACGATTAGTGTTAATTGATTCAGCTTCTAGTGCAACCCTTAATCAAGATATGTTTTGGCATGATCTCGCTCTAGTTAGTAGCAGGGGTAAATAAAAAGGGGACTTTGTAGAGTCAATGATCACTCAGAGGGAGAGAAACATTGGTCGATTGGATTTTTTTTTTCTGTTTTCGGGTGATGACAGACATCACAGGAGCGTGGACTGCAGCTTTCATTGGAAACCAAATGGATTTGTGTAGCTTAAATGTAACATCTGTGTCGTGGGAACCTGATTTTGTATTTGTTGGACAGTTGAGTTTCTTAGCCATTCATTACACAATGCGTCCTCACGAAAGTTGGAGACAGTTGACCGCTTTTCCCTTCCTTCCTCGGGTTCCTCCTGCGTTGCTGCTGGTTCGGTGGTGGTGGTTGTTTTAGGAGAGACCTGCTTGCTGCTGTTTGTCCCCTTACCCCTTCTTTATCCTGGGCATCCTCTTGTCCATCCATTCATCTTTACCCTCGATCCATCTCGTTGCTCGAGACGGGTCCTCCCTCTGACTGGATAAATGAGTCCAGAGTTCCTCTAAAAAGCGTCATGCTGCTGGAATTTCCTGCGTTGCTCGGTTATATTTTGTTATCAGGTTGAGACGTACTGTCAGGGCCGGTCGGCGGGTCGGGTGGTTGGAGGACGATTATCATCCTGCGGGTTGTTTCTCTGTTTTTCTATTTCCGATTGTAAAGAAAGAATTCTAGTTGCTGGTTTGTACACAGATCTTGTCAGAGGAACCAAGACTGGAAAAGAAAAGAAGGGGAAGAGCAGGGGAGTGGGGGGGGAGGGGAGGGGAGTGTGGGGTGTGGGGGAATGAGATCACGTTAGTATCAAAACCAGTAAAATGTGTGTCAACGTGCATACACAAGAAGGAATAACAGAAACACCTTAGAATACATTTCGAATCGGCTGCAATTTGGTGATTTCGACTGAGTTTGAGCACTCCCGTGGCTCGGATGGACATGAAACGTATATGAAACATAAAGTATTTTACCAGAAAATGACTTTGGTAGTTAAAGTAAGTTAAAGTCACCTTTTAGAATAGTGCTTGAGGAAAGGTCTCTTTAAGTATCTGATATTTACTATACTTAAGTATCAAAAGTAATTTTCTGAGAAGTAAAGAAAAACCTTGATTATGAACTTTATTGTGGCAAAGTATTTGTACTTCGTTACATTACAACACTGCACTTTATTAGATACATCTGTACAATCTAATGCGATCCAATACAACAGCCCTGCCATGAATTTATTTTTAAGTTTATGTTGACACTTTTCTACTTTTATAATTATTGTTGTAGTGCGTGGCGGTATTGTACTAGACTGGTTTTACCTTTAAAAAGGTGTTTCTAATATTTTGTCCACTGCCATTTATATACATGATGGGGTAGGAATAGGTCTGTGGAGGTTCTCAAGTCATCCAGGTCATCGTTTTTCAAGGAAGTTTAAAATCAAGGGCAACTGGACTTGGTTAAATGGGACGTTTTGTCTCACATCCGAGAGAATTCTTCGGCAATTTTCCTAGCTATCCTTTCATACTCCCGTACCTTTCTGAGGGTGTTCATACACGGTACCAAAATGCTTAGCAAGATGTCTGTAAAAGTTCTCAGTCATTCAAGTCATCCAAGGGCGGTTAAGATCAAGGGCATCTGGACTTGGTTAAAGGTGCTTGAAGACTTTCCGTGTCTCATCTGAGAGACTTCTTCAATAAGAAGAAAAAGAAGAAGTAGGAATATTTGTGCGGGTGTGCCTAATTGAAAGTGGCAAATGACTGTGTCTGGCACTTTGCTAAAAGAAATAACTTGACAAACGTGAGCAGGATTCATCCTCTGGGGAACACGAATGTCTGTACAAAATGTCATGGTAATGTATTGAATAATTGCTGATATTTCAGTCACGGTGGTGGACGACCACTGGGATTACTGATAAAAAGAAAGATGTGCTGACAAGGAAACATATCAGAAACCACTATGACAGATGTAACCTACGGAAAGTGTTGTACAGTAAGGTGTCTTTGTTATTTTGTCCCTGAAAATGACTCCACTAGAGGTTCCTACAGTGACAGAACAGTCATCTGGGCCACCAGCCCAGCTACTACCATCAATTCTGTCCATTTTTGGACTGAAGTACGGTGTGTCTCCAATTTGGCCGGGCAGTGAATGGCTACTAATGGCCACGCAGCAGCAGGGGGACAGCAGTCTGGCGCTCTCTGTTACTTGCACCATCTTCACGTTGGGTTTCTCCCGCTATGCGGGAAGCAGGGAGCAGAAATGGGTCACCGTCGCTGCTGTTGGCTGCCCCGCTTGGCCTGCAGGATCTGGCACTGGGTGCTAGTGCCGCCAACATTCTAGAAGTCAAGCCTTGGAAACTACTCTGAGGCTCCAGGGAAGCAGCCTTTTGTTTCGTTTGACTCAAACAGGTCGCATGAATGCCCCCCTTCTGCCTCCTGCCCTTCTCAGCTACCCTACTCCCCTGGGCACTGTCCCAGCAGGCCTTGGGCATTGTAACTTCTCAGTTACTCTCCCTCTCTCTCCTTCTGTGTGTGTGTGTGTGTGCGCTCTCTCTCTCTCTCTCTCACACACAATCCATCTATCTCCCGTGAACACTCCTACTAAATCCTTGGCAGCAGACAGTGACCACCCTCTTTTCTTTCCTGCCCCCCTTGCCCCCTCACCCCCTCTCAAGCAATCCCTTCTCAAATTCAAGATCACTGGCTATGACATCATGTCTGGTTGCCGGGGGTAACGAGACGGCCAGGACGTGACTTCTGTAAGGGCCGAAACTTGGTCCCTCCGTTCCCTGCGTCTCCCCTTTTGTCCTGCCCCGTTGGTATCTCGTTTCCCCTTCTCCTCCTGTTCGCAGTGTTCCACATCGGCCACCAGAGGGCACACGGAGCCCACTGTTGTCAGTGTGAGAGCTTCTCCGGCTTGTCCTGCAGTCACCACATACACACTTTCTGACATGCTCTTTGTCTCGTGATCTATCATTTCTTTTAGTGGATCATCAATCTTGTTGTGTCATTTTTTGAGAGGCCACATGCAAACTATTAATGCTGTGTGTTTTGGTTCGGTCTTGAAAAGTAAAACCATACTTCAGACGCTCCGTACTGAACAATGAGCATATGAAGACAGACTACGTGGCCAAAAACTATGTAGATACTTTTCATGACGTTCGGTGTAGGGCTATTTTTCATCGTTTGGTCTCGGCCTCTTAGCTCCAATGCCTAATGCTGCCGCATTCAATGATATTTTAGACCAGTGGTTTCCAAACTTCTTTATGTCAAGGACCCCTAAACTGACACAAATTACACCACGGACCCACATTTGACAAGATTTTGTCCCAGGGGCCCCCATTCGATGGGGTTTTTGCATTTAGATGTTTTATTACAGGAAGTGCATGAAACCGATGACCAAAATAGTCATACATTCGGTCACTGAGTTATGGAATTATAGTTAAAATAATGATTCCCCTTTTTCCAGGGGACCCCCTGGAACTCCCTCAAGGACCCCACTTTTGGAACCACGGTTTATATAGTGTGCTTCAAACTTTGTGGCAACAGTTTGGGAAAGACCTTGTCCTGTTTTACCATGACAATGCCACCTTATTATCTAAAATCAATTCCACGACCTCACTATGTGCTCTTGTGGCTAAATGGGAGCCAATCCCTGCAGCCAGGTTCAGAATTCTGTTCGAAAGCCTGAAAGCAGAAGAGTGGAGCATGGCAGCATGTTGCCCACGGCCATGCCCATGAATGTGGAACGAGATGTTGAGCAATCACATATGGATGTCGGGTGTCAATCTACTACAACTAAGTTGTTAAGTCCATTACGGACTGGAAGCACATGACTAACAAAGACGGTAGCGCAATGAAGAATGGGGAGAAAAACTGACAGTGAAAAGTGGTAGAGCAGAAGAAGATAAAGATCGGCGTGAGAAAGAGCTGAAGGGGAATAACGGGCGGAGGGGCAGAAAGGATCAGGACTGGGGGAAATGGAAAGGGAGGAAAAGTAAGAGAACGGAGAGCAGAGAAACAAGAGTTTCAGATGGTTTCCATGTGTTCAGAGCGGAGCTGGCTCCAGGTGGGTGTGGTTGGACACTAATGAGAAAAGTACTGGTTGGTAATGGAGGAGGCATATGAGCGAGACATATGAGCGAGGCACAGAGCGGCAAAAGGGAAGGAACAAAGAAGGTGGAAGAGGGAGAAAGTAGAAGGCAGAGAGAGAAAATAAATAAGAGGGAGGGAGGGAGAAGAGCAGAGTAGGACACAGCTGAAAAGAGAAAGAGAAGTAGAGAAGAGGAGTGAAAGGAGAGGGAGTGAAAAAGGCAGCAAGGGAGAAGGCCTGCTTGCCTGAAGGGTAGGCTCCATATGTGCCAAATAAACAGTTGAGCACATATGGTAAACCACACACGTACAGTAAAATACAGATGTACAAATGCACACATTGATGGTGCGCTGTGGGATGGTGTGAGAGGAGAGGTGGAGGAAACCCAGCAGCAGGTTTCAGGGAGGGAGGTAATAAGAAGTATTCTGGCGAACATCCACACAGTTAATACGTTTCCTGAGTTAGACCAGTAATCGCAGTCAAAACCGACGAGTTACCTCCTCATTTCTACACATGGAGACAAAAACTAGCCAGTGTATCCCAGACTCATACCTGCGTCTGCTGCGGGATGTTCAGAAAGTTGTTGTCCCGTGATCCGATGCCGACAAACCTGTTGGAAGCTGTGGCGCCTGGCGTGGAGTATGCTAGAGAAACAGAAGAGAAACAAACCAACATATCAGTGCATACACAAAGGGAGCTGGCAGCTTAAAGCAATCAATTACATTCTGGGAAATAGGCGTATTCACTTTTGTACCTAAAGGTAAATGTGAAGATTGATGTCTGTATGGTAGCAGCCTGTTAGCTTAGCACAAAGACCAAAACAGGGGGAAACAGGAGCCTGGCTCTGTCAGAAGTAGGGATGTCAGTTTCGGTTAATTTTGCTTTCGGTAGCCCGACAACCATCAACTGGCAACTAACCGGTTCATTTTTAAGAAAAGTTACAGGTCATTTACAGTTGAAGCCTACAACCTTCAACCGTATATAATCTGTAACGTTATCGAATTAATGTAGCAGACTTTTATTTAAAATGACCTGCAGACCCGATCTACATGATGGAGTGATGTGTCGTTGACTGTAGCTAACGTTAGCCAAGCTACGGAAAACAGCAGCTTAGCTGGACGGATGTCCCGAGGACAAACAATACTGTCGCTCTGACTTTATCTGTTCATTTACTGCCACCGCTAAAATGTATATAAAGAGCAGGTAAGTGCTGCTAATACAGTTAAACACTTTTGTGTTTATTTAGTTGGAAGCATGTGTAATTAGAATCCTGCTGTCTGATTTCTCAGCCTGCATTAACCGAGCAGCTGCTTCGGTTCAAGATGCTAGTATAGCGTTAGCATTAGCCTCAGACAGCTAAACAGCAAAGCCAACTCCAAACAACAACTCC
Source organism: Perca flavescens (assembly GCF_004354835.1). NCBI lineage: Eukaryota > Metazoa > Chordata > Actinopteri > Perciformes > Percidae > Perca > Perca flavescens. Next base: position 24,034,895 of record NC_041345.1, on the reverse strand, counting down.
GTGGGATTTTTGCGTTCCTTAACAAGACTGTCTGGTGAGCAGCGTGAGGTACGCTGCGACTTTTGGCTTCCTCGGAGGGCAGGGAGGTGCGTTGGTTTTACAGTTTGCGCGTCCTTTTCGGGCAGTCACCAAACACACCTGTAACTCAATCTCATTAAAAAGAGAGAGTCTCCACCTAGTGGCAACTACGGCAAATCTACACAAAATTACACGATGGTTTGCCACACATCCCTTGTCTTCTGCATCGGTCAGTATATTTTTAATTGGATAAATTAACGGTATTACCGATAATCGATTAATCATTGACATCCCTAGTGAGAGGGTAACAAAATCTGCCTCCCAGCACCTCTAAAGCTCACTAATTAATACCTTATATCATGTTTGTTTAATCTGTACAAAAAGTGTGAAAACAAGACAAGACTCAAGGAAGTGAGTGACACATAAACCCCATTAAACCACAATGTGTCATTTTCACACATTTAGGTTTTTTGTACAAATTAAACAAACAACATAAAATGTGTTAATTAGTGAGCTTCTGAGGTGCTGGTAGGGGGGTTTTGTTACCTTGAACAGAGCCAGGCTAGCTGTTTCCACCCTACTTCAAGTCTTTATGCTAAGCTAAGCTAACCAGCTACTGGCTGTAGCTTCATATTTATCATAGTTTTTCTTGAAGAAAAATGTCAGACATGTGATAGCATAAAGTAAACCTACTGGATCACTTCAGTTAAATAACAAAAAAAAAAAATCAGATAAATCAATTAAGTACCACAGAAAGTAGTGCTATATTTCTTTGAGGTCATCAAAACTCCACAGAGAAGTTTGCCAAAACCTAGTCTGCAAACTTAGATCTCCCTGAGTGATTAAATCCTGTTGATGAACTCTTTGGAAGTGATTGAGCACACCAGAATTCTGACATGAGGATCAGTCGGGGACACTTAAAACCCACTGGCATCAAAGCCTCTGACAAATTTAGGGCAGTTTGAGCTACCCTACGGACTCCAGCATTTGAATCTCACTAAGGGATTCAGGATGCAGTGTGCAGACTTGTGTTTGTGTGGAGGAAACGGAGGAAGGACAAGAAGGAAAAAGACAGAGAGAAAGATAACTTGGAGATTTATGTGCTTGGACATATACAGTATACAGCCATGTGTTTCTAAGAATTGGAATAACATACATAAGACAAAAGACTTAGAGACGCTGACTGGGGGGGAAAAAAACGCAAACACTAAATTTGAAGGAAAGCTAAAAACAAAAAAAAATAAAAGTGCTCCATCCAGTGCCCCTCCTATCACATGTGAGGAAGACAAATCCCCTCTGTTGGACTGACACACCTTCACCTTAAAAACACACTGCTTAACAATCACAAAGTTAAAATCAGCTCAACCAAAAACAAGTATGACTACTTTTTTAAACCACCAATGTCCCAATTTCTAATGGAATGTTTTGGAGTCCATATAAATTCACTGCCCTAAATTTGTGCTCTTCACAAGTACAAGTAAGAATAAATTAATAATAAAAATCTTTTCAAGTTTTTTTTTTTTTTTTTTTTTTTTTTTTTTTTTATTAAATACAAGGTTTGCTAATGAGTCCATCAGGGGAAGAAAGGAGGATTTAGAAGTAGAAGAACTGGGTTGGTGATGCAACTTCCACACCAGACAATGCCGAATGGGCTCAATATGAAGAGCCGCTCAAACTGATGGGGCCTAATACAGAACCCTGATGATTACCACGGGAGTCCATTATGAAATGTATGTCTAACCAGACCTCTGGTGACCTTGATCTACTCTGAGCTCCACAGAGCTCCTGTGCTGGCTTCCACAGTCTTCCAAGGGTTAAGGGAGGTGAGATGTTGTATACACAGGAACAATGATGGCACGAAGTTGGAGGAAGAACAATGGCAGGGGTCTTTTCACTGGAGAGGGTTGGGATTTTCAGATTTTTGTTGTTGTTGGTTTGGTTTTGAGAGCGGTCTCTGCGGGGTCACTTACACGGAGATGCGGACGAGGAGAGTCCGCCGTCAGGGGGCGTGCTGTTGGGTTTAGAGTCGGGCATAGGGAGGGGCACTGGGCGGGCCACTGGGGGAGGTGGAGGCAGCAAGAAGGAGCCTGGCATTTTGCTCTGGCCGCTCCCGTTTGGCTGCAGACAACACAAATAGGGTCAAGAGGGCGACATGCGACAATCCGCAGACACGGAATGAAAAAAGGACGCAGCTTGGGAGGCCAGGTCCGAAAAAATATCCATGACGGAGGGGGAGGGGGAGAAGGCGATGGTGGAAGGAGGGAGAGGATGTGGTGGAAAACAACAACCAAAGGAATGATGTATGTGGACGGCATCTTTTATGGAGGTGTGAAAAATAATAACACCACTGGGTTTGATAGGAGTGGGAGCTGGAGCTTGAGGTGAGAGGTTCCACAGGGGTGGTCCGTGGTGGGTGGAGGAGGGAAGTGAGCACATTATTGACGTATATTGGGTTTGTCCAGAAGATGGCAAGAAATCAAAACCATGGGAGAATACTCGTCTAGACAAGCACAACACCACCAACGATACCAGCACCAAACAACCAAACTCCAACTAAAATCTTAAAAGGCTAGAGATGAAAACAGAAACACAATGACACAACACAGGACGGGTATGTTTGACTGAAGTGTGCCGTGACTGATTCACTCTTGTGCTGATGGTTGTAACTTCTAAGGGGTTGGGTGGAGCAAAAAAGTTAATAAAAAAAAAGGAGGAGGGGAAACGTTGGGGTCTGAAACAGCAAACGGCAAAATGACAACGACAAGACAATACAAAAATTTGTAGACCAATTAAATAAACAAATGTCTATGTGTGCACTTGTGGAGTGTATTTCTGTGCATTTCTCTATATTGTATGTATACATGACACCATGTAATAAGCTTTTGGCATGCACTGTGAGCACTTAAAGGAATGACAATAATGTAATTATAGCAATATTGCATTGTAAAGCAATGCAAACACGTTGCTGCTGACTTTTCTAAAATAGGCACACATACGGAAGCAAAAACAGACTATAATAATTTTAATTTTGTAAGCATCCAATATTTAAAAAAAAAAACTATTGAAGTTGCTTAAATTCAGTTCAGTCAAATTTGGATCTAAAAATTCAAGCAATGTCAAAAAAGCAGGTTGCTTTATATGAGGTTTGTTACATTCACACACCAAAATTCTATCCATCCAGCTTGAAAGAATCGATCAGACCTAGCTGTCCTATCAGGTTAAGTCCAGTCAGATCAGTCTCATGATTCAAGAAAAAAAAACTTGAGTGTTTGACACTGGAATTCTCTAAATTTGTAAACCAGAAAAAAAGTATTTGAAATGTGACCTACTAAAAGTTTTAACAAGGGAGAATCAAACCACATTAAGTCAGACCGATGGTTTTCAAAGTAAACTATTGCAATGCTATCAATTTAGTGGTATTTAAATGTTGACACCTAGTAAAATTTCACAATCAGGTAAACAGTTTCTTATGGAAATTATAATTATTATTGTGACCATTTTTTGCTTCCATACACTAATTATTTCCACTAATTTACTTATTTTACACTAATTTTTGTACTTTCAGTCGTCTGCAATACTAAAGCAAGCTAGGTGCCATTTGTACAGAAACTGTAGGTGTGACACCACCTACAGTTTCTGTATAAATGGCATATTTTTAAAATAATAGGGTTTCTCTTCTCTGGCAGCATGCCTTACCTGTCCGCCGGCCTGCCCCGAGCCATCAGCACAGACAAACTGCACAAATTCCTTCAGGGGGTCCTGTCCAGGGTGGTGGTGGTAGCGGATGGTTGGGTGGGTGAAGTATGGGCTAGACTGCTGAATGATGGAGGGAGACGGGAAGTGCAAGGCCGAGGCTGAAGCACGGGGACTCCCTGCCAACAGATACATTTCTATTAGAGGAACACAAGTAGAGGAAGATGCAGAGAGCAAGACGAAGACATTAGCCATTGAATTCCTACACATTCTTACAGATGGGAGAGATGTGTTGAGTGACTGATGAAGGATAGCAACAAAATCACATCACAACTGGAAACAGTAAAGTATAAAAGCTGATTTCAAGTTAATAGCTATTATGGGCATTGTCGTAATGTTTTATAATCACTCCAATAAATCTAAACAGCTTTATGGAGGAGATTTACACACACACTGCATTCATATGTGCACACTCGCAGACTACATAACAAGTCAACACCATTCAGACTTGTACACAGGCAGACACTGCACACACCTGAACGTGCACAAATTCAATTGATGCAAGCGCTGTATTTTGAAATCAGATCCAAAGAGCTTGCATTTACAAAAAGCACAAAGAGATCATTGAGCACTGTCTTAAATTAGCCGGTCTTAATGCTTGCATGCCTGTGTGCTGTTTTGAGGGTGTGATTCGCTGGCGTTGATGCAATTTGGCATCCAGACGGCAAAGCCGTTTTTCATCGGACACATTTTGTTTCTATGACAGAACTAATCTGTACGTTCACACTGTATGTCTAAATTGATGCTTTTCTGTTAATATGCTTTGGAGCTTCATATCTACCCTATGACCAAACACAAAGCCCTCTCTATCAGACCTATATCCATTACTAAATCTCCTTGATTTGTATTAGAAGTTTGTTCTCCTCGTCGCTGTGCCAGTCTTGACACCCACCCCAATCCAATCTAGGCCCCCCAGCTGCCCATGTTGGGCTGCCAACACTCATTGTGGTTCTTGCATCTTATACATTGTGTGTGTGAGTGTACTTCATGAGAGTTCCAACCCTGCTGCATTACCCCCTAGACAGGAGCCTAAGCCTCGGAGCCCAGCAACACCTTGCTCCCATGCCAGGCTGCCTGTTCCCCAGTGAAGCTGTCTCCCTGCATCTATTAGTCCCCTACTAATCCCATTAGAGACTGGGTGAAGGCCAAACACTCTGGGGGTATGGGGGCGGGTTGGGGATGGGATGATGGTTGGGGGGGGGGGGGGGGAAACAGGATCAGAGGGAATCCCTGCACCCCCTACCTAGTCTCCTCTCCCTTTAGAACACTGGTTCCCAACCCTACTGCCCCGTCGGATGAATTCCAGTACCCCTTCATTGACACCACCCACCATATCACCATATTCCAAATCTGTTCATTTGAATTGATTTTAAACTGGATGTTATTCAACACAACTGATTACATATAGGGCGTTAATGTTTTTTATTTAAAAAATAATTATTTTTACAATTGAACTCTCAATGTTTAGGTCTATTTGGTCAAGTCTGCATTCATACTACTAATTAGTGGCAGGAGCTCATTACTTTTAGCTTTCTTCACCATTTAGCCCTGACTTTTAGCTAACTTTTTCAACCATTTATTAACGACTTTTAGCTAACTATTTCAACCATGTATTCATTACTTTTAGCTTCTTTACCATTCAGCCATGCCTTTTAGCTAACTATTTCAACCATTTAGCCATTACTTTTAGCTAACTATTTCAACCATGTATTCATTACTTTTAGCTTCTTTACCATTTAGCCATGCCTTTCAGCTAACTATTTCAACCATTTAGTCATCACTTTTAGCTAACTATTTCAACTATTTATCCATTACTTGTAGCCATCTATTTCCAATTTTCTTTATTACTTTAGTTAACCATTTCAACAATTTATCCATTAGATTTACCTAAATATATATATATATAAAATCAAATTGTGATTTCTGGGTGGCACAGTAGAGAGCACTGTCACCTCACTGTCAGCCTTTCTGCAGTTTGCATGTTCTCCCTGTGCCTGCGTGTGCTTTTTTCCACTCCAATTGCCCGTAGGTGCTGATGTGAACATGAGTGGTTGTCCATCTCTGTGTCCACCCTGTGATCGACTTGTGTACCCCGCTTCTCATCCTTTTCTTCCCAAGCTAAGTGAAGCTACTCAACTGCAGAAGTACCCCATGAGGGATGAGTAGCCCTGGTTGGAAATCACTGCTCTAGAGGGAGGACAGCTGAATGTAGCTAGAGGGACAAATACTAACAAAACCAACTTTTCGCACAACCACCACTGCGAGTGGCTAGCCCTAACACACTCCTCAACCAGACTTCACCAACCCCTAAATCCTCTTGGATCACATCTTCCACACAGAAAAACAACAACGCTGATGATGTGGTAGGCACTTTTACGCCAGTGCAGGAACAGTTCCAGCTTGTGCACTGTAAGAGTTTGTGTAAAAAGAAACAAATCACAATTGTATAAATCACAACTGCTGGCCACAACAAGGATGGGATATTGTGTACTTTGTGTATGTCAGCGTGAACATGTATATGAGTGTGTGTGGTGATTACATTTGCTGTCTTGTATCTCAAGAGGCATAGGTTCTGTCAACAACCACGGAGGAAAGTTTGATGACACGGCGGTCAACCTCATTGCTTCACATCTGCTTGCTGGCTTAAAAAGCCTTTGATGTAGCCTAGCTACAGTACTAAAGCACATGGGTAATTATCTCCAGTGAGCTCCTTCGCTGGGTGAATTCACAGACGGGCCCTTTCAAAAGAGAAGAGGAACTCTCTTTTTACGATCTTTGCCATGACGAGAGAGTGATGATTTATTATCGAAGCCCCTGGCTCTGTTTGATATCTGATGTTATAAAGAGCTGCTTGTTTCAGCCTGGTGGAGATCAGCTGGTTTACACTCAGAGCCTTATTTTCTGCCCTTGCCACTATGAATACAAACATGTGCTCGCCCACACTGAGATCAATTTGTTCCAAAAGTGTCAAGAAAAGCATGTCCGAAAGAAGAAGTAAAAAAAGATGGGAAAGAAGATAGGGAACAGTGAAATGGAAAGACCCGCGGCCAGATCAGCCTGGGGGCCCTCGGGTAAAAATAATTTGCAGAGAGCCTCGCTTCTCCAACTCTCTGTGCAACGTGTACAGTAGAATCGACACATGAATTTAGGAATATCCACAATGTAAGCATGGTATCAGTATCACCTTAAAACAAGATTGATGATGACAGAGGGAACCTGTTAAAGATGGGGTCTCAAGACCCACTTTAAGGCTCAGATCACATCAGTCGATATTGTGCTTTAGTGGTACATACTCCCGAGCAAAACTGCAATCAATGAAAAAACCACAAACCAATTGCCACACAGAGAGTGCACCAGGAGATCTGGGGTCCAAGGTAGATTCCCACTTTGCCTGGTTGGTAATCCAGCATCATAAAAAAACCCATGCCAAGATTTATGACCCCAGTGATGTGGTATTGCAATTCCATAAAGATGGGAGATTCACAACTAAAGAACTAGTCAAAACCAAAGCAGGAGAAGTATGTTGACTTTTAGTCTCAAGTAAGGGTACACAATTAATCGCAATTTCATCGAAATCGCAATATGGATTAGTGCAATATCCAAATTGCACAGGGGCACAATATTTGTTAAAGGCAAAATATGTGTCAACCCATTCTTAATTAAGTATTGTATTGTCATCACCAAAATGATCATTCCAATATCGTGCATCATATCGCAATTGCAGTATCAGTCAAAATAATCGCATTTAGATATTTTCCTCACATCGTGCAGCCCTACTCTTATGAATCAAGCTCTTATTCCCCCCACCTGCCTCTTAAATGCCCACCATTCTCAAACCTCAAACTAATTTTTTTTAAAGCAGATATAACACTGATGACATCAGTACGACATCATCAGGGTTATACCATTTACTTTGGAAAACTCTCTTCAGAGCCACAAAAGACATTACAAAGCGGTTTTCACAGTCTGAACAAACTACATGTGTAAAATTGGTTCCCTTTAATTGTAGGTGTAAATCATTAAAGTTTTCCACCAAGAAATTACAATTCAAAATTTAACGACACTGTTCAGTTGTTACTTACTGATATTTTATCTGTAATTGTAAAAATTTTTGTGTTTTGTTGCATTTGAGACACTTAAAGGTCTATTATACAAGTCTATTTATTTATTTAGTCTTTTAGATATTCACTTTTTAAAACTTAATTTTCTGCAAACTTTTAGAAGTTTCAGAAATTTTGTAAAAACAAATGTCAAATGTCAGAAAACATGAAAAAACAAGCCAGGAGTCAATGAGTAAATGAAACTTGATTCAAGTGTTATATAAGTCATTAAGAAACAAATTCCAAAATAAGAGCACAAAAGCCTTATAATCAGCCAAACCTTCATGCAATCAGAGATGTGACAGAATGCACAGCAGCAACCCTGGGTTGTTCTTCCACTCTAAGAAGAAGACAGTGATCTTTATAGATAACTGAAGAACTACAACCACCAACCATCCACCCACCAGACAGACAGACCCAGAAAAGTCACACACCACACCCAGACTCCCCAGAAGCTCCGTCACCAGCTTGACCCTCACCCTACTAAGTCAGAATAGGCAGGGGGAGGGTGGGGGAGGCAGAGGGGAGCACAGGCCTACAGAGCTACCTGCCAGCATTTCATTCCCAGCCCCTCTCATCTCCCAGAGACAATGTTCCCACCTCTGTGCCAGGGGGAAGGGGTTGGGGCCCTGAAGAAGAGATGGTGGGGGGGGGGGAGAGAGAGGAAGGGTTGGGGGTGGGGGCGATTGGGGAGGATCTGGAGCTGGGTTGGTCTCACCTGGTCTCACTCCCGCCAGCATTGGCAGTGGGTGGTGGGTGAACGCCATGCGGGGGGACCTCGTCTGGGAGGAGAGGGCGCTGAAATCGAATTTCCCCGGCTTCTTAAGAGAACCAGGCGATGAGAGTCCTGGCAAAAAGGGGATCAACAAAATGGCAGAACAGAGACGAGGTTTTAATCAAACATGGCTGCTTTTCTTACTTCGACTCTACTCAAAATAAATAAATAAAGCTTATCACTTTCTTATTTGATTGCAAGAATCTAATGATTATGATTGAAATCAATGGATTGATCGGCTGATTCATTCATTGATTTGTTGATTGGCTTAACATACAGATGGGTTCTCACAATCTGTCTGTCCAATACTCTGTTTGTGTACAGTCAGCGGGCTGTACCATGTCCGGCAGATTGAAGGAGTGTGGGGGGGGGGTGGGGTGGGGTTGAGGGCAGGGTCCGGGGAGAGGCCATGTTTTTGAAGCAGCAGGGATTCAGAGCGAAGGGAGGGAGGTGACGGGAGAAAAGAGGAGGGAGGGGTGGGGAGGTCGGGAGGCTAGAGGCACAGTGTCAAGAGAGAGGAGAGCTGGGAAATGCAATGGCGGCCCACTTATGGTCACCACTGGAGTGTGTATGTACAAACACAGCAAAGTCTATATCCTTGAAATCCATTCAAAGATGTCTCCTCTTGGAGATGCAAACTATCGGACTAAACCCAAACCCCAATGATCCCAGAGGACCACAGTCGACAAACACTCCGACCAACCTACTCACTGCACTTGTCAGGATGCCTCATAGAATGAACGGGATCCTGGATGGCCTCATATCTGGGGCAGACTGTGATTTCCAAGCCAAAGCCAGCGTGAGCTACGCAGCTACATATAGCTGCAGAAGAGCATGCCAAAAAACATACATCAATGGCTCCTCTGATGTAGTGCCCTTCTGCAATATCTGACGGTCAGGTATTTTATGTTACTGCCTTAAGACGTACAGTATTTCATAAATAAGTGCTTGAACTCTCTCACACTCTCTCTCTCTCTCTCTCACTCACACACACACACACACACACACACACACACACACACACACACACACACACACACACACACACACACACACACACACACACACACACACACACACACACACACACACACACACACAAGATGTTCAGGCTGGGTGGCGAGCACCGGGCAGACTGCCAGTGAACGCTGGATGGGAGAGCATTAGAAAGATGGAAGGAGTTGGGCAGGAGAGGAGCGGTGACGGCAACGGACGACACACATAGACAAACATATTAAAGTGTCCCCCTCTGTCTATAAATGTCGGCTGAGGCTAAAGGGCTGCATGAAATATCCCTCAGTTTGGTAAAAACGGGCACACTAAGTATAGGCCTGACTCACCAGCGGACCAGAAACATGGCCAAAAGTGTGAGAGCTACAGATAAAAGAAGCTCTCTTCTGTGATCAAGGCCTTGTGTGGTGGGCACTGAGGGAATTTATTTTGATGTATGGTAATCCAAAGGCACAATTTAGACTTGCAAGGTTAGAGGACCAGCGCCAAATGGTGTATTTGACCTCTGCCGGGAACCGCAATGCTGAATATACGCTGAAATAAAACTCTGGGGGAGAAAAAAAAAAATAAAGCCATAAAACAGCGAATAATGAGGAAGTAAAAGTATAGAAAAGTGCATCAGTGTGGACACACAGACCTCATTACTTTCTCTACTGGACTCATGTTTTGTTTGCTCCAGATCAGATTAGGTTGAAAGAATACAGTGATAAACAACCTAGGCGAGCAAAAGCCCCATAAACGACTAAACGACACAATATTCACACATATAAAACAAACGCACTCAAATAAAGACGTGGGTAATTTCAACATGGCCCAAAGAGACGTGGAAATAGATTTTATGAGCTAGGCATATAAACTCTAACAGAGCAGATTTCTGAAAAGCTTTTTCTTTAATGCTACACTGGGAAATCTTTTATCACTATTTACCCACAATGCTCATAGGCAGCATGGGCGCAGCTGTGCTTGTGTGGGCACCGATATGTATAAAAGAAAGAAAGTGGGCGCCGGCACTTATGTTCAAGCTATGCGCCATCATGTGGGAGAAGCGGATACAATAAGCAGGGTGAGATTCATGAGGAAAAACAAAAAAAGCCAGTGTGAAGACAGAAGGGCACAAGATGCTTTTCAACCAATTTTATAATACTTGTCTTGTTGCAAACATTATACGTTTGGCTCTAATCCCATGTGTATTTAATGAGGAAGATAACAAAATATAAGGCAGAGTCAAAAGAGCAAAACATGGAGTAGAAGAACACTCCAAAACAATAAACGGTGCCTAAAAACTTTACAGAAGATAAAAGTATAAACCATTTGCTACAGTCATCAGAACATTAGAAGCGTAGGCTTATCATCCATCTGGCACTGGTATTTTACTTCCGATGTTGTGTTTGGAATGTTGCATGGTAATTTATTACAACCAATCTAATTAAGGGCACAGAGAGCACACCTGCTGCAATGCAAACCTTTGACGAGCTACTAGTGAAAGACATACTCAGATCCTTAAAGCGGCTGTGATCAATATTTTTAGAATAATAATGGATCACATGACTACTTGTACATGAACAGGCTCCCTGGTAGTGACAATCCCACACAGGATTTTTTTTATTTAACCTTTATTCAGGGAAGGTTAAAAAAATGGCCACTTTCCCAGTATTACATTATGCATGTCATATTATTGCGTTATAATTGTTGATGCATTAACATGTGAGTAGCATTTTGATGTTGTGGCTCTTATAAATCCGTATCATTTTTGACTTCTGTAAAGTAAATAAGTCAGATATAGATATATGAAGCGTAGTGGAGTAGGAGTATAAAGCAGCATTACATAGAAATAGTCAAGAAAAGCACACCGTAACAGTCAGCAAGTTAGCGATCTAATGAACTTCCAGTTGCTGTTTAAATATTTATGGCCGCTGTACAATTTTACATGAGGTGCTGAGAGTCAGGGTAAAATCATTTCAGCTTGCATTTGGATTGCTTGCTCACACTGTAAAAAGCAGACAAACTGAAGCCCAACATGTTGTGGATTCAAAGCATTGCTGCGATGAAGCCTCTGTTTGGCTCCAGTTCCTCTGTGGTATGTATAGGGATGACTGCGTGCCACCCCGGCACAAGTTCAATTATAACCAGCTTATTATGCATAAACAGACTTAAATTATACATATTGTTTTTAGTCTCTGTGATTTTCCCTAATTAGTCTGTATCTCGCTGAAATATCTGGTACTATGTGGCTTCTCAGCGAGGAGCAGCAAATGAGGCCCAGACGCCCAATGAAAGCTCTGTCTGATAAAGCTAACAGAAGTTACTCTGATCTCTCCCTTAATCGGTGTATGAGCGCGCGCGCGCACACACACACACACACACACACACACACACACACACACACACACACACACACACACACACACACACACACACACACACACACACACACACACACACACACACACACACACACACACACACACACACACACACACACACACACACACACACACACACACACACACACACACACTTGTTTGTTCTACATTATTTCTATATCCTGCTCCTGGCACACTGCACAAGCAGACTGGCAGCCAATTGCTCCCATGACCCTCTAGTCTTGCTGCGCTAACAAGCTGGCGACCCCACAAGCCCCCCTAACTGTCACAGAACTGGTCCACTAGCATGTGCACCAACACACCCACACCCACACCAAAGAGAGAGAGAAAAAATGGCTCACACACACTCGTCATTCAGGTAAGCAAAAGCAATACGCCGACTACCTCACACATCATTAGCACCCATAAACACTGGGGTAATGTGGTTCAAGCAGAGCAAGGACACCTTAGCAACACCACAACCACACACATCACAGTTTTAAGCCCATAACACCAAATATTAAGCTGGAATTCTCTGTCAACATCAGACCACCCCTTTATACTGAGGAGTTGATAGTGGGGTTTCCCACCCCTGAGCAGCAGGAGCAAGCAGGCAGAAGGAGAGAACGGAGCAGAGCGGAGCGGGAGACAGCAGACTTAATGATGAATTACATGATCACCTGCTATGCCTTGGAGCTTTTCATTCAGGTAGAGGATCACCTCCAGAGTAGGCAGAGGCGGAGGCCCTGCCCTTCCCTCCTCTTCCTCCCTCCTCCTGTCCTCCGCCCCTCCTCTCTTCATCTCTCACTCCCAACACCACCACCACCATCACCAGAACAGATGTCTGCTGTAACCCAGTAGCTCCCTTCGCTGTAGACACATGGAGGCGCCATCTGGACCGGAACGCTGCTTCTCTCCAGATTGGGGAGTGTGTGTGTGTGTGTTTATTTGTGTGTGAATGTAAATCAGAGAAAGAGCTAAAATTCAGTTTGTGTGTGTGTGTGTGTGTGTGTGTGTGTGTGTGTGTCTGCATCCCATTTGTAAATGTGCGTGTTAGTGAGTAAGCATCTCTCAGAGGCAGAAGGTGCCGTGTGCATTGATGACAGACCCGAGTGCCTTTAGCCGTGTTTGTTTGGGTCGTATGTTGGTTTTCCTGTGGCGTCTTTCAGAGACGGTTGAGTCAGGACTACGGCAGGTGGGACACCACTCAAGAGCTCTGTCTAAACAACGGGCTGCATGAAGCGGCTAACAAACCCTCATTCACACAGACACACACACACACACACCGCCCTCCTCCTCTTTCTTTTATCGCTTTCTCTCTCAGGGCTCGACAACTAAATTACAACACACCCATAGCACTTAGCTGCGTGTTTCTGACAAATTCACACCGCCTTTGAAAACTGTTTGTATGCACGTGGTGTGTCACAACAATGTGGTTTTTGGATATGATAATGCCCATAATTACAGATTGGAAAATACAGTGGATTATTTGTCAGTGTATGTCATGATAAAAGTGATTCAGAGATGTGTTTTTTGTTTTGTTTAATGCACCAGGGATGTCTTCATCCTCCTAGATATCAGATTTTTTTTTTCACAGATTTACAACAACATCTTTGAGGCAGACAGGCAGTGGATGTTATGGAGCTACTGGGCTACCAAAAGGCTTTGGTAAAACCCGCAATGGTAAACAGCAGACATCTGGCAGAAACAATCCCACCCAGCGGCACCATACCCAGAGAACAAGACACAAGAGAAGAGAAGGAGAGAGAAAGGACAAATGGAAGATGCAGACCAGCTCACAGGAAGTGCAAACAGACTTGGAAAATAACAGACAAAAAGAGATGTATACAATTGAATGGCGGTGTGAGCTGGAGTAGAGCATGTATAAATGTACACAGTATAATGTTTAATGTTGGTTCTAACCATGGTAAGGAAACTGCACTCCATCGCTCTCATGCTTAATCTTCCTCTCCTGCACACTGGCCAAATGGTGTTGCACTGAAAGGCCAAACAGGGGAGAAGGGAAGAGTTAACAATGGAAGGAGAGAAAAAGAAAGAGACAGAGATGGAAAGAATGAGAGAGAGAGAGAGAAAGAGAGAGCGAGAGAGAGAGAGAGAGAGAGAGAGAGAGAGAAGGGTGGTTAAATAATGGGCAACAGGGGATTTTTTCATGTTACAGAGTGCAGCAAGTGTCCATAAAATAGTTACATCATTACTGCCTGGGGTATTAAAATGGCAGCATGTGAGTGGGAGTGACGTTACAAATTGGAGAATACATGAAAACATAGCGATTTAACAGAATCAAATACTAAATCCAAGAGATATACATAGGGTGACCAGACGTCCCGGTTTGACCGGGACAGTCCCGATTTTTAATTGCTTGTCCCGAGTCCCGACAAAAGCCTGTCGGGAAGCTAAAATGTCCCACACTAATGATTTAGTTTGAAGTTCCCGTGACGTGACGTTTCCAGTCTACGGTTCAGACTCAAACACACGGAGCTCTGAAGCAGACCTGTGGGTCTCTTAGTGTCCACTCTCTCTGTAAAATCCAGGGCAGCTTCAGGTTCATGGACGCGCTCAGCTGTGATCATGCTGCGGCAGATGTGTTGCGTTTGTGCTCTGTGTATTCTTTAGTTTCGGGTTTCCACCTCCGACGTAGAGCAGCGTACAGCCACTTCCATGGCTAAACAATTTGTTTCATTCAGAGACCAGAGACCCAAACGGGGCTCTGTGTCTGTCAGAAGGTCTGAGATCTACCGTATCAGCAGAGCAATCACGTAATGCACAGCAGACTATGGCGCAGGTATAGATTATTTTCTGAAATATAGCTTGTGATTTTATTCTTGTAATAGCCTATTATCACTTTATTTTTCTCAAAATATCACGACTCCTCCAAATCACAGAGAACACTACTGTGTTTATATACTTTGAATGTGCACAAAGTTTTGGACAAGAGCAGTAAATCTTGCTCAAACATCTGAAATATTACAGTCCAGGGGTTTATTAATAAATTAAAATGAATGAATGTATCATTGAGGTGAATCATTGTCATATGCACATTAAGGAGGTTACTTAACCAACAAAAGACGCAAAACAGGAGGTAAGAGTAAATGATGCCTATAGGCTACATGTGTGCTGACTCAGATATAATTAGAAAAGTCCATCCAAAGGAGAATAAATAGTTGAAAGCAATACAGAATGCCTGACAGCCTTACTGCAATATATTCCATTATGTTTTTATATTTGGATTGTAATCTGTTTCTCTTTAAATAAAGATATTTGCAGCATACATTGATTCAGAAAAAGGCAGAAATAGGTGCATAAAAAATCACCAGAATGCAGGAAATTAAGTGTTTAATGCTAAAAATTTTCAATAAATCATTTTAATTACTTTGCTGTTATTGGAATAAATAACACTTAAAAAAATCTCAACATAAATCTTACACTAAACTGAAAAAGGCTGTTACTGCAATTTTGGTAATTTCACAGGAAAAAACACTTATTATTAGACGAGGAGCCTAGGATCAAAATAATGAAGTTACTGTCTGTGTCTGAACAGGGCTGGCACATGTTTACGTTAAAAAGCGTGTGCGTGCACAAACACTACGGTCACGCGCAAAGTGTCCCGGTTTTAGCTCCAGGAAATCTGGTCACCCTAGATATACATGAAGTCTATTATAAATACATTTGACATGGTAGCCATCATGATGGTTAACAATGCTGTAAGCCAAAGGGTGAGTGAGTGGTGAGTGATTTAAGAAGTAAATGGGTGGTTACACAGGTGCTGCTCTGCTGAAATAGTCCGGAATACTCACTATACTCAGTGTGTCTGGGGAATAATGCGAAAGGAACTATTTGACATTTTTGGGAGATAAGTTACTCGCTTTCTTGCCGAGAAGTAGATAAAACATTACGTTAGCTTAGCGCAAAGATTGAACACATGGTAAATATGAAGCTACAGTTGGTTAGCTTAACGTTAGCTTAGCGCAAAGACTGAAAACCGTGGAAACAGCTAGCCTGGCTTTGTCTGAAGGTAACAAACTCTGCCTATCAGTACCTCTAAAGCTAACTATTAAACATGTTGCATCCTGTTTTATCCGTACAAAAACCACAGTGTAAAAACAACAACTCGGCTTAACTTAGCACAAAGACTGGAAATGGGAAAACAGCAAGCATGGCTAGCATGTTACATCCTCTTTGTTTTATCTGTACAAAAACTGGAGCGTAAAAACAACACGTAGGTTAGTTGTATCCCACTGTTTCCAGTCTTTGCTAACCTAAGCTAAGAGCTGCTGTAGCTTTTATAGTTACCATACAGAGTGATATTAACCTTCCCACTAACTCCTGGCAAGAAAATGTCTGTTACATATGATACGTGATGAACATCAAAAGATCTCACTATAGTAAACTGTTGTAGTTTTTTTTTTTTTAAATACCATCATATAGCTTAAGTCTAATGAACTAAATTAAAACCACAAAGGGATAGACAATTGTTCAAACAAAAGTCTATTTAGCTTGTGAGAGTTATCTGTGTTATATCTACAGTATGTGGCTTTGACAGTCTCAGACATCACACACACACGCACACACACACACACACACACACACAGGGAGTTAATCTCAATGAATGTTAGCGCAGACACCATAAGAACTAACTGAGCAATATACACCCATCTCTGCCATTCTTCTCATTGACAACTCAGACAACAAACACTAGGATGAAAAAAAGATAAGTGCACTCAGTTTTGGGTCTGATTAAAGGGCCAGTTCAGCCAAAACAAAACTAAACATATTTTGCAGTTTCATTTATTTACAGAGATTTTCTGAAATATCCGTCCATGAGACAAATGCCTCCACCCCATCACAACAGAGTTGTGGTGCTTGTGTAAAAACCTTATATAGGAAAAAAATAGACAGCAACCTGTCATTTGAGAAGCAATGTCCAGGCCACTCGGGATAACCCGCAGACCTCACTAGCACAGACTTTACAGTTTATTTTTTGTTTTGTTTTTTAGTTTGAAAATAGTCCCCACTGAAAATTACTATCAGAAACTGGGACATTGAGACTCTGTCTAGAAACAAGTGGGACATTGTTTCTCGATAGAGTTTTTCAAATATCATGTTTTACTACAAATGATATGTCATTCACTTCAATTGTACTGGGGTGGTGGTAGAAGTTTAAGTGGTTTCTTCTCTGCAAATAAAAACCAAACCTATCTTCATGTTCACTAGGATGAAAATATAGTTTTGGGTAAACTGGCCCTTTAAGTTCCTGCTGCATGTGAGAAAGGATGCTATAACCTAGCCGTGGCTTAATGACGGTCCTTCTACCTACAAACTCTGCTCGCTGGGGGTGGGGGTACAATGTTGTGAGTAGAAGTTGTGAATGGAGGAGGGGGGAGTGAGAAAGAGAGTGTGGGATGATGAGGGGGTCAAGTGGTGGAGAGAAGCACAGTCAGCACAGAGTACAGAGGCAAAGGGACGTGGAGGAGGTAGAAGGAGAAGCTGTGGCTTCTGGTCCACATCAGTTAGAGTGAAAATAGTTGTATTTAAAACCCTGAAAACAGATTTTCTTAATGAGCTTGTTACTACAAGCGATGATAATAATTAATAGCTAAGGATGTTTTTTCTGAACTTTAACAGGAATAGTTCAAGATTTTGGAAAATACACCTATTTGCTTTATTGCAGAGTTAGATGAGAAGATTGGTACCACTCTCATGTCTGTACAGTAAATATGGAGCTAACATCAGGCATCAAGGCTGGAAACAGGGGGAAACATGCTAGCTTGACTCTGTGCAAAAGTAACAAAATGTATATATAATAATTGACATGTTATATCTTGTTTGTTCAATCGGTACAAAAGACAAAGACTCCAGGAAGTTACTGCACCTGGCGGCCGAAACCCCAACATACCGCTTTACCCCTTTGTACGGATTAAACAAACAAGATATAAAATGTTAATTATTGAGCTTTACAGGTGCAGATTTTGTTACTTTTTGACAGAGCCAGGCTAGCCGTTTGCCCCCATTTCCTGTCTTTATGCTAAGCTAAGCTAACCGGCTGCTGGCTGTAGCTTCATATTCACTGCACAGACATGAGAATGGTTTCAATCTTCTCATCAAACACCCGACAAGAACGCGAATAAGGATATTTCCCAAAATTCCCAGACTGATCTCATGAAGTGGCGTATGTATGACACGTCAATTTGTATGCCATTTTTGGCGTGTTATTAAGACGCATACTCGCTTTTTAGCGTGTTTATCAACGGCGCCATTGACTTACATTACCTTGTGATTGCGTGTGAATTTACGCCGTAGCGAATAGTATGAAAGGGCGAAAATCCGCGTAGGGAGGTTGGTCGAGGGTGGTGGATGGGTCAAACTCAGGACTTTCGTGTCCCTCGTGTCATGTTTCCTAAAGTCAACCGTTGCTTTCTTCTTTTCCTAAACCCAACCGCTTCTTCTTTTCCTAAAGCCAACCGCTTCTTCTTTTCCTAAACCCAACCCGCCCGCTGCATACGGCCCTCCAAATGCGTACAGATAACACGCCAGTTGGCTTTAGAAAGTGGCGTGTACGCTCACGCGATAACACGGCAAGTGGCGTGTATGTTTACGTCGGCTGTATACAACGTAGACATACGCGCGGATAGCTCAAAATGTGTACAAATAACACGCCACTTGGCTTAAGAAAGTGGGCGTGTATGTTTACGCGAAGTAAAATGTCATGTTGAAATTTCAAACTATTCCTTTAATGTCAGAGAGAAATCTATACGTCTTTAGGAGATTCAAAACTCAGTGTAAAGGTAGAGTAAGCCTGTTCTGCAAAAATGTTTTGATTGCGAGTTGATGTGGACCTGAGCCCGGCTCCAGGAAAGGTGTGTGGAATGCGTGCAGAATGTGATGGCGAGGTTGTGGCGGGACTACCTGCATCCACATCGTTAGGCCAACCGCTGGACTGGGAGCTGCTGCCCGCCGCCGGGGAACGGCCCGAGTAGAAGACATCGTCCACCGGGCTCTCCATCTCACTGTCGTCAATGGACTTGCGCTTGTTGGAGCTGGGAGAAAAAGAAGAGAGGGCGGGGGTTCGTTTCATTCTTGCAGACGGTGGACAGGAAGGACTTTTATGTTGAGATTAATCGCATTGTTTATTTCCATTTTTCTTAAAACTTGCATGTCAGCCTGGTTTCTAACTGAAACCAACAGGCACTACTAATGGGGCTCTAATGATTGCACGCATATCATTTGTGGGACATTTGAGGACAATAAATGGGTGCCTATTTTCCCTGTAGTCGGGCATGTGTCTGCATGAATTCACGAGTTAGATGTCCCTTCAATGTTTTGTTTTCATATTATGCTTTAGCCAAAGGGGACAGAGCAACACAACTGGAGACAGCGAGACAAACATAAAGCCAGAATTTATGCAACATGCTGAATCCATACTGGCCCGAAGCGGCCTCACACTAGAAGCTGGAGCTCAGAAAATGTGCATGATGATGTTGGGAACTCATTTGTGTGTGCGTTTGCAGATTCTTATAGACTCATACATCTGTGACCAATAAAGAAAAATTAAGGAAGGTTGTGAACGTACAGCGTTTCCCTGCTGATCCAAGAGGTTTTAAATATGTGTGCGCTCATGGGCATATCTGTGTGACAGCGTGCGTGTGTGTGGCTTTTGTGCGAGTGTGATGCAGGGGTCTGTGTTACATTAGTATCAAGGGAGATATTCTGTAATGAGTGTAACTACCTCCGTGGGAGACTTGCATAAAGCTCCATTTCAGTCCTGCAGCGTAAGACGAGCGAGAGAGGGACGACAACAGAGGGGAGCCGGGGAAATAACGGAGACAAAGGACACAGAAGACAGACAGAGTGACGGACGGATCGGTGGGGAAAAGGAGAGGGAATGAGAAGGATTAGCAGTGGAGGAGGAAATAAGGGGAGAGAACGACCACAATCAAAAAGCAGAGCAAGCTGAGTATAAAGAACTCAGCAGCGTTAAGAGGTCATAGGATTAAATGGAGAATATTAGTACAGAAAAAAGAAAGTACATTTTATTTGTTTTGGATGTACGTTTGTATGTGAGCATGCAGTGGTGGAAGAACTCTTTAATCGGCTAATCATTTCAGATATACTTGTAGGCCTGTATATTGGTGGGTATCATATTTTATAAACTACATGTGTTTTGTTTGCAAACATCTTCATTTGGAAAGTATCTACTAACTAAAGCTGCCAGATGAATGTAGTGGAGTAACAAGTACAATATTTCTCTCTGAAATGTAGTAGAAGTAGAAAGTGGCATGATAAGAAAAGACTCAAGTAAAGTACCTCAAATTTGTACTTCGTAACATTCCACCACTGTGTGCATGTACGTACCTGGTGGAGGGGGTGGAGGTGATGGAGCGCCGTCCCAGGGTCACCTGGTTGATGTTATAGTAGCCGGGGCTGTCCAGGTCAGCCAGGGAGAAGTTGGGGCCGGTCGCTGTAGCAACCGGGGCTAAGGAACGCACACGCGCACACACACACGCACACACACACACACACACACACACACACACACACACACACACACACACACACACACACACACACACACACACACACACACACACACACACACACACACACGAATATCAGAAAATGTGCAACTGCATAATAAGATAAGGAGCCTTTATTGTCATTATATTACAATGAAAATAACATTGCGAATGCTCCTCCCAGTGCTGCTTACAAGAAACTATATTGCACACATCAAAACAACAACATTCATTCAACATCAGAAAACAAGGGCAGGTAGGCAGTGATGATAACAAACTTACTGCACAGATTAGTAAAATGAATGGAAGAACAAGCTCTACATAAGTATGAATTTATTTTCTCAAAAGGATGAGGCTGGTATTCTTTCTATTATTGATTCATTTTAGCCAAGCTGGCACCATCGCAGTGACGTTCTGCCCGTCGCCATTTTGGTCGACGGATGGTGCAGCGCTGTAATGTACCTCTTTACATAGGCTTTTTTTTCCTACCCAAAATGTTTTGTGCTGTTTTTATTTTTTTAATTTTTTAATGGGGCTACATTAAGCAAAAGGTTTGAGAACCACTGCTTTAAAATGTTCTGTATTCAACATTGAAAACATGAATGTAGCAGCAAACTAATATTTAATATCAAATATAATCTGAGCTTTTCTCTCTTTGTTTTGGTAGCACGTGTGCGTTCATATCGCACACCCCTAGTGGATCGCCTGACATTTCTCAACACGTTCTGACTTCCCCAGCCTGCCTGTGGCACTCACCCCCAGGCCCCAAGATGTCTATCATTAAAAACTGGTCAAAAATGTATATATGTTCTATTTAAAAAAAAAAAATCATTAGTCATTAGTGTCCTGGCCACTGCAGTTTTTAGCAAACGTTTCTCAAACAGGAATAAACAGTACATTTGTTGGGAACTATTTTCAGCTGCGGATTACAACACATTTGGTGTTCTAGTGAATATTTCCAGCAGCAGGATGTGGGATTGAGACAAAATGAACTACTGTGACAACCAGTGTGGCACATTGATAGATTTTTAAATGGTTTTGGACAACAATAGAACTCCACAGCACAGAGGAATAAGATATATCAGGCTTTGGACACAGACAATACTTATTATGTTATTAGGGTCAATTAGAACATTATAGAATAAACACCAGCCTTATGATTACATACTACGGTATATATTATAAGAAAGTGACTATATGAAGTGTACAAGGAGTGACAGGAAGAGTGTGTCGACGCAGAGATTGACAGGGGAAATTATAGCTGTGACTCACTCTGCGAAACGCGGACCAGCTCGGCTACGTTCCACACCCCTGAAGTCACAAAGCAGTCCTGGAAACTCAAGTGGCCTGGGTAAAAGAGAGAGAGGAAGAGGAGTGTGTGAAAGAGCACTGCAGGGTAGATGCATGTACCTAACCTGCAGGAAATTACATGTGCACAGAGATAACACACATATGTCATCATAAGACACACAGGTCAGTATCCACACACACAAACACACACACACAACATGCACGGGGAGCTGAAAAACACATGTATGGAAAAGCTTGACACACTACCAATGTCATGCAGTGTGTTTTCTTTAAGATACAACAGGCTGTCGGATTAGACATGTTCATTATTTTTAAAACTGTATCATAAACCATAAAAAAGGAACATTTTTTTTTTTTTTTTTTTTTTTTTTTTTTTACACAACTTGGGTGTTAATTTCACATCTTTGGCCATCGACTATCAGACTCCTCAAACTCACCTTAGCCTATCCTTAACTTGATTCCAAGTCTAATCTTAACCCTTGTGTTGTCCTCAGGTCAAATTTGACCCATTTTCAATGTTTGTTTTTTTATATCAAAAATATGGGTTTCATTTAACCAAATTGCCCAAAAATAATAGTTTAAATGGTTTTAAAACACTATCCTGACTAAACTTTGACATGTACCAGTCTGTGAGCCACTCAACATCCTCTGATCTTAACTATTAGTCGAAATAATTCATAATTTCTGCTTTTTTAACTCAAAAATGAAGTATAATGTCATATAAATTAGGTTTATTGACCATGAATTAAAAGAAATGTTGAAAAAAGTGACAAAAACTTTTAAAAAGCGTCAAAAGCATAGAAAAAACCCTGAAAAAAAACAAAATTCAATTTTGACCCAGAAGGACAACAAGTTCATGGTCGACGGTACGACAAGACAAAGGGTTAAACCTATTCTGAAGACCTACATTTGTCAGTGAAAAAAATGAGCTAGCCATCTAAAGTTTCCCAAAACAAAGAATTGTCAGAAATATCCACAAATTACGATCTCACAAGGGCAGCGGTACAAAAGCACACCTCAGTCTCAATGTTGACTTTCAAAATAACAGAGGTGCAGTGTACTGTAGGGTCCTTTCAGCCTGTTTGTGCTCCTACAGGACTTTACGTACGCTAATGTTTTGTTAGCCTCCCTGAGTAAAGTTTGTTCATCCATGCTCTATAATGTCCACATCCATAATACCTAGGTCTATGTGGTGTGTGTGTGTGTGTGTGTGTGTGTCTGTGTGTAAAGGACATCCTAAGCTGCAGGGTTGAGTGAACTTTAAATCCACACCCTTCCTCCGTCATTTCATCCCTCTCTCCATCAATTCATCACTTTCAACCCCCATTCTTCCCTTCACTTTTCTCCAGTTCTCCAACTCACTCTCTCTCTCTCTCTCTCTCTCTCTCTCTCGCTCCATCCCTGTCCAGGGTTAACCACAGCAGGGACGACGCATGAGGTCAGCGCTCAGCTCGGCAGCGGCCATGTGGTTCCCATCTTCCAATAACGTCAGTGTGATTTATGAGCGGGCCCGCCACAATCCCAGCACAACCCCCACGCTACAGTACCATCGGCTCTCCTTACCATAATAAACTTAGACCCAACTCTGCCGGGACACATTTGCACACAGAGAGGCCTGTATGCAGGGGTCTGCTGGCGTGCGTTTACAGTAGGTGCATGTGTGTTAAGAGGCTGTTCTGTATAGTGGCGATTGCACATACTGCAGGCACATGCATGTGTTATGTCAAACATAACACATGCATGTGTGCAAGCGGGATGTGCTCGTTGCTTGTGAACTCACCATTTGGTGGGGGCTTGACGTCTGTGTCTCCTTGCTGGTTTGAGTTGTCTGATTGTCCTGATTGTTCTGTGGGGCAAAGGAGAGAGAGAGAGAGAGAGAGAGAGAGAGAGAGAGAGAGAGAGAGAGAGACAGAGAGAGATAGAGAGAGAGAGAGAGATGTTTAGTCAGGTGGACAGATGTCTGGACACTACCCAAAGGTGAGGGGGGCAGGTAAGCATCAGAGAGAACTGACGGGAAATGGCGACTTCTTTCATTCTTTCCAATTCCACTGAACAGAAACAGACACAGGCCCGAGATTAAAGGTTGAACATCCGTTGAAAGTCATGAATCGGCTAATCAAAAAAAAAAAAAAAAAAAGGTTAATATCGTCACTTCCGGGAGGGGAAAATCCCTTACTAGAGAAAGCGTCAAAGAATTCACTTTAGAGAACACTTTTCTCTCCCTATACTTCTCTCTCAGGGGCTTGTAGTTATTAGTTTAGTTGAAGCAGTGCAGGCTGGGTAAAGTGGTAGAAGCCCTGAGAAATCTCAGCTCGCCACTACTGACTCGTAAGTTGAGGGATACCATTTACGGGTTCTATGCGTTGTGTGGATTGCCTCTCCTGTTTGGGTTTACCTTGACAAAACCACGTTTCTCTTTTTATTATAGGTCTTTTTGTTTTCTCTGAGTGGCTTTAAGGTGCACACTAGTTGTTTTTTTTCTTTGACCATGTAAGTCGGGTAAAGTGTTAAAGGTCCCAAGAAACTCAGCCTCTCCAGTGCTGACTCATAAGTTGAGGGGTACTTGTAAATGGTACACCTGTGGGTCCCCTGCATTGTTTGGATTGCATCTCCTGTGTGTGTTTACCTAAGCGTCTATAGGGGGCAGGCGGGCAGAGAGCCACCTGCTTCAGCTAGTTTAGTTTGGCCCGCTGGCTGCCATTCTTCTTCAGATGTGTAATGCGGCCTTGAGGAGTTTTATGGTCGTATCATATACACCATTCAGGCCAATTACCCCACAGCGCTGAAGCTTTAAGGCTGTCCTGGGCCAAGTCTCCGTAGCCAGAACGTGGGCCCCCTTGCAGCCAGTACTAGGCCCCCCAATCTCAACATCCTCTAAGGCACCAAATCAGCGTTCTAATCTTGGGTGGCATTAGTGGCCGACGTGCCAGCAAACTGCTGCACTATTCACCCTGTCTGTGCGTTGCCAAAACCAAGGCAACATAAAGAGACAAACCAAATCACCTCATCCCTCTGGGTCCGAAAAGAAGAGGGGAGAGTTTCTTTTTTCTTTTTCTTCCTCGCAACTCCCTTCCCTCATTCTCATTCCCTCCATCTTCACGTCTTTCTCCCTCAATTCCTCTCACACTCGTTCTGTCTCTGCTTCTCTTTCTCTCTCGTGCTGTCGCTCTGTGGAATCCTGGCAGCCATCTTAGCGCTTGGCAGCCATCTTAGCTTTGGCGGTACCCATGCATTCCTGCTAGCTGACGGCACACCCACGCACGCGCACACAGACAGACACACACACACACAGACAGACACACACACACACACTCTTGCACACAGACCCAATGGTCTTAAAGATAAAGATGACCTACAGAGGATATGCAATGCGAATGCAGCGAGGATAAAAACTGCTGGGATGTTTGTCTGCAATCCTGCAAGTGTGGTGTTGCCCGCCCTGATAGCGTGTAACAGAAAGAGTATGAGTTAAATAATAACGAGACATGATCACGCACACACACACACACACACACACACACACACACACACACACACACACACACACACACACACACACACACACACACAAAGCATAGGGAAGGACAGGAATCATCCAAAGCAAATAAGGTGATCATGTAAGATGAAGCAAGAATAAATAAAGCCTGAGGCCTTGCTTATTGCGGCAGCACTCGCCCCGACAATCCTGATCATGCATTTCACTACAAGCACAAACCGTTAAAACCTCTTAAACCTGTATGCCTCTGAAAAAGCCAAAATTCGGCGCCTAGTTGTCATGACAACAGGGATGGCACACCACAGTCCCTAATGATGAGTGGTTGTTGAAGCCTGTGTGTGCATATGTGTCGCTGTTTGGCCTGGCAATTAGTTGGAATGAAGATAATAATATAGCCTACTGGCAGGGGCTCAATGTGTTGTTTTATTGAAGTATGTCTTGGCACCAAACCGCTGTGCTACAGCGAGGGCGACTTTTCACTATATCAGTCTTTCTGCAGTCTAAGGTGTTAAATCCACTCCAGTTACATTATCAGATTTTCAAACTCTGCTTTCAGAACTTTATACTTTTCTTAGCAGAATGTAAACCGATCTCTACAAGTTGTTAGGAGTAAAGACTTCTCTGTACAAAAATTGTAAAAGATGGACAGACAGTACTTGAGAAGTTGTGTGATGAAGGTCCTATGAGATGCTATGATATAAAAAAAATTAAAAATCTGATTTAAGATTTAAATCAATTTTTTCTCCCCCTACTGAAAATCAATCCGCAGATGACAAAGAAATTGTTCAAAACAAGTTTTAACTTGATTTAGTTTTGACTCATACACACACACACACACACGGGGCTATATATTCAACAAGCTGTTTTCACACATACAGGTAATTCATTGTTTATATACCGTCTATGCTCGTTCCTCGCTAAAAGTTCAAATCAATTTAACGTTATTGCGCAACCTTGCCCCCATTTTCACCTGTTGCTGAGTAATGTACATTAACACCCCATGGTCTCTTGAATGTAGCATACCTGTAGCAAGCTCCTTCGTGGTAACTAGCAGTAAAAAACAAACGTCGAAGAGGAGCTCCGTGCTACAGAGCGCCGATTGCTAGTTGTTTAAGCCGCTACAGACCTCCGTCACAGCTCGGTCGTATCAGCGGCATTTAGTAGACGTGTTGAGCCGCAACAGAGTTCCTCAACACCGCCTCTGGCGCCCCGCATGGTGCTCCTTCAGGTCAGCGGTAGCTGGTGGCTCAGTTATCCGAGAATAGGTGACTCTCAGCCGGGGACAGAGCCGGTCATTTCGGCAGTAGTTACGGATAAGAAGCTAAGCAATGAAACGACTAGTTATTATATATACTGTATATATTATAATTAATGTTAGTCCCTGTCGCTGCCATGTCGTTTGTGTATCTCTATGGCAAACGCGCATAGGGAGGGCTGAGCACGTTCGGAGCTACGGGAGCCCAGAAGGTCAGCGGATGTAAAGGAGAAAATCGATTTTCATTTAAACAAATCAACGTTAACTACACATTCGAGTTAATCGATAAAATCGACTTATCGACCAGCCCTAGATACATATATAATTAACTATAGACTATACAATGATCCTGAAAACACAGAACCAGATAGCTTGTACTGTATAATAAATTACACTCTAGTTAACGGAGCAGTCTTTAACTGTGATTGCAAAACAATCATTCGCTCATATTGTTTTATAGCATTTTACTGTAAGCTTTCTTTATTCTTTCATCTCTTTCCTGTTCCTGTTGTGTAGTTTCCAATCCTATTTTTTTCCTGCGTTTTGTTTTTTGAAGCTCTTTACACATCCAGTGCAAGCATTTAATGGTGCTCTTTGGATGCTTTTATATAGACCTTAGTGGTCCCCTAATACTGTATCTGAAGTCTCTTTTTTATATAGGCCTTAGTGGTCCCCTAATACTGTATCTGAAGTCTTTTATATAGACCTTAGTGGTCCCCTAATACTGTATCTTTTATATAGGCCTTAGTGGTCCCCTAATACTGTATCTGAAGTCTTTTATATAGGCCTTAGTGGTCCCCTAATACTGTATCTGAAGTCTTTTATATAGGCCTTAGTGGTCCCCTAATACTGTATCTGAAGTCTCTTTCCCGAAATTCAGCATTGGTGCAGAATTACAGCCACTAGAGCCAGTCCCACAATGAGCTTTCCTTAGAATGTGCCATTTCTGTGTCTATAAGCTATTGAGGAGGAGGAGGAGGAGGAGGAGGAGGAGGAGGGTTTGGGGCAACTGCCATGCTTTGCTCGTTTGCAAGCCATGATGTCTCTCTTTCTCGTGGGTGGGCCAAATTCTCTGAGCGGGCAAAGCAGAGAAAGGGGAGGTAACCTTTCCCCTTATGACGACATAAAGGGAAGATTCCAGATCGGCCCATCTGAGATTTCATTTTCTCAAAGGCAGAGCAGGATACCCAGGGCTCGGTTTACACCTATCACCATTTCTAGCCACTGGGGGACCATAGGCAGGCTAGGGGAACTCATATTAATGTTAAAAACCTCAAAGTGAAATGTTCATGCCATGGGACCTTTAAGGACAGTTTGTATTTTATTACATTGGAACCCAGTATGTGACACTGGGGGTAGCAAAAGTGTATGTGGACTAATTGCTACAGCTGTGTTGTGCACAGCGAGGTCACAGTATTTTGACCGTGGTTACAAGGTACGGTGGCAACGTGATAAGATGGAAAGGAGAACTGGTATTTTGTTTGATTAGTTTTGGTATTATTTCAAATAAACTGATTGACACATCCAACTTTAAGTTTCAGATTTTGGACGTTTTTTTTTTTTTAGTCATAATAGTTTGTTTGAAGCACGCCATCTACACTAGAGCCACGCGTGCATTAATGAACAAAAGAAAGAACAAATGTGCGTTAACAAAAATCAGCACAATATATATATATATTTTTTAAATCAACGAAAGACACTTTTTGTTAGTTGAAAGAAAATATTAATAGAGAACTGAATAATGTACGTCACTTTGTTTTTTTTAGTGCTGCCTTTTTTATACAATGTTCAATTTGTTTAATAAAAGAATGTTGGAAATGATTTGCTTTCATTTGCTTTAAATGAAAAAAAAATAAATGAAAACCTACTTAAACTAAAACAAAAAAAACGTTTTCGTTATCCATCCACAAAGTTACTGCTCCAACGCTTTCCCGATTTCCCAAATTATGAAGCGGCCCGAGGCCCAAACCACAGAAGGTGTGTGCGTTATTCGCGCGCCAAAAGAAATGCCTTTCTTTCTTTTACCTTTATTTATTATGCCTGTGACTCTTACTCACAAGTAAGGTTCTAACTGAATCTGAGAAGAGAAAGAAGCGGCGTTGCCTACACAGAATAATACAGGATGTGCTTCGGAGAGCCAAAAATAAGTGTTGATATAGATGCTAAAGGTCCCCACGCCCACACCTATAACACAGTATGTAACCACATGAGCCTTTATTATCACAGTGGTTCAAATGCTTTGTACACGTGCACGCACCAAACATGGATACACATGCCTCCAAAGCCCAAACATGCTCTTACACACACACACACACACACACACGTTTATACACGGATGAATCACTCTTATCTCTGGCGCACAGTCGCCCCAAGGCCCCCTGCATACGTCTCACCAGAGATAATGCAGCAAAGACACACACAGGCCATCAAATATACCATGCTATCGCTCTAATCACACACTCTCTCACACACACTCTCTCACACACACACTTCATTTTGCTTCTTGGGCAGTATACAGTCACTGCTGCTGATAAAGCCCTGCTGTGTGTGTACACAAAAAGTTAACACTGGCTATACATTTATCGCACTGCAGATGCAGACAGAGGCTAATAACTCACACCCAGGCTAATGTACACACACTCAAAATCACACTTAGTTAATCACGCCATTCATCATACACACACACACACACACACACACACACACGTAATTTTACATTCAAAGACACTTGAATGTAAAATTACATACACTCGCTCAGTCCGCAGGCAGCCATTGTCAACGCTAATGGCCTCATTTACCGTGCGCATATTCATATATACGAGTGCACAATGCTCACACAGGCACTATTTTGTGTGTGTGCTAATTTACCGAACAGCTTAGAGTGTTTGTTTGTGCATCACAAGCACACATGAGCAAACAGGCCCTCTGTAATCTAATGTGCGCTAAGTGATGGGGATGTTTCCGACTGATGACACACGGTAAAACCCAACACCAGTCCAACACTGGAAAGAAAATATAAATAGCTGTGGATGTTAAACTGGATGATGGCTGAAAGGAATGAAGTCACTCGAGCGTGTACATTTTCATAAATACGTTTTCTCATATTCAGTGTTAATATTTTATCCTCAAAAATGGAGATGTCATTCAAATTATTATAATAAAAAAAAAATAAGTAGCACATCACATCCTTTGTCAACAGCAGCCACTTAGCTTAGACACTGCTAGCCTGGCTCTGTCCGAAGGGAACTAAATCCACCTACCAGCAGCTCAGAAGCTTACAGATTGCCAATGTTCTATCGTGTTCATTTCATCCACCCAAAAACTGAAGTGCCAAAACAACGTGGTTTGAAACACCCAGATGTTACTACTCTGTAGGCATCTGTGGCTCTGGAGGAGATTTGACATTTTTTTATGAAATGGTGACATCATCAGGGTTGTCGTGAGTGAGGATACTACACCTTTTGTACACAAAGCCTTCATTACATACTACAAGTGTGAGCGTGGAGTTTCAAAGACATGCGCATTTACCAGTCAGGGAGTGCCTAATAAAGAAAACATATTGAGTTGCATTATGGGAAGTGTAGGATTTGGCATTTTTTTGAAAGATTAGTTTTGGACATTTTTAGGCCTTTATTTGACAGGACAGCTGAAGACATGAAAGGGGAGACAGAGGGGGGGAATGACATGCAGCAAAGGGCCACAGGTCGGAGTCGAACCTGGGGCCGCTGTGTTGAGGAGTAAACCTCTATATATGGGCGCCCGCTCTACCAACTGAGCTATCCGGACACCCAGCATTTTTGGAACTTGACAAATACTAGGGACTAGAAGTCAGGATGTCTAGGCTTCTGCAGCATTATATTTACCTACTACTACTCCACTACTACTACTACTACTACTACTACTACTTTTCTAACAAGTCCTCCAAACTTTATAGGAGTGCAATGCTTAATTGCTGGAGCTCCAATTGCTATGGTGTGAATGCTTATATGGTTTTATAACTAACGGCGGCACGTAGGGCTGCAACTAACGATTACTTTCACAGTCGATTCATCCGTCGATTATTTTCTCGATTAACCGATCGTTTGGTCTGTAAAACGATGGTGAAAAATGTCGATCAGTCTTTTCCAAAGCCCAAGATGACGTCTTCAACGTTTACTGTCACAGAGGAGTGAAGAAATATTCACATTTAAGAGGCTGGGATTGAATAATTTTTGCATTTTTTTGGTAAAAAGAAAAAAAGAAGACTCAAACTGATTAATTGATTGACAAAATAGTTGGCAATTCATTCAACATCTGACAACTAATCAATTCATCGTTGCAGCTTTAGTGGCACGTCACAGGTTTAAATCCTAGCATCTACAAGGAAAACAGTGACTTCACTTGTACTTCCTTACTTAAAGCCACAGTTAAAGTGCCCTTGAGCAAAACACGTGTGCTCAGTCTGGCAGGTAAACGAAGCCTCTGAGGACCAACAGTACGACTGTAGCAATAAGAGAAGGCTGCTAACAAATGGGAACATGTCACGTCTGGTCGGCTTGCCAAACTGGAAAAAACAAAACAAAAAAACACACGTGTTGAAGTGCTGCAACCGTTCTCTTCATCCCTAGGAAAATCCACAAACAAAAAACAACAGTCAGGTTCCCTGCAGGACACCAAAAACCAACATAGTGAAGCCTCTTGCTTTTAGGTGATAATCTTTGATTGTCTCCTTAGCTTAGAGTTACCAACAATACCAATACCGGCCAATACTCGGACGTCGCTCCGGAGACTGTACAACTGTGAGCGTTGGGTTGGGGTTTTCCAGTAGAATCACAGAGGAAGAAAGGAAGACGAGTAATCCGCTTAGAACGAGGCTTAAAAAAAATAAATAAAAAAAATAAAAAAGGACCTTTTACTAGTCGCCATTGGATGGAATCGGCCTCTTCCACGGGTGAGCGTTAGCGCCATTTTAGTTTGCAATTGCCGCCGTAATTATCGAGGCGGACTGGGGGTCTGTGACGCAGGAAGTTAAGGACCAAAAAACGCCGATCGTTACAAGTCGCAGTCGGTGTCCAATTCCGCCACGCTTGCCTCGGTGCCCCTTCTGGTGTAGACATGGAGAAGGACACAGGGAGTAGTAGATGTTCAACTGTTCAGAAATAGTTTGTTAGGACACTTAATTGTTCAGAGAAGACTGTGGACGTGGCTGTTTTATTGGTTTTTGTTTGTTTGGTTGTGAACCTGAATGTCATCTTCTGTGAAGAAGACTGCAGTTACAAAAGGGAAACTAGATGGCAGGTTGTTAATAAAGGTTTTAAATTTGACAATGCAGTGTGGTACATTGCGAACAAAGCTCAGATATTATATTGCATAAAAGTCTAGTCTAAAAATGGCATAGCAACCTGTGCTTAAAAAAAATAAATAAATAAATAAAAATCGAGGATTTGGAGAATCATGACACCCCTAGAAACAGGCTACGTAGTAGGGGGTGGGGGGAAAAAGAAATCCAAAATCGTATGCATAGTTATTTTTTGCCAACGATTTTTAAAATGGATTCTTTTTCCCCAGAATCAATATTATTTATTTTCCCAATGATTCACCTAAATATTTCGTTGATACGGTACCGCCGACGGCGACTACATCACATCCGTTTTCCAGCTAAACAGAGCGAAAGCAGAACATCCATGTTGTGTACAGATGAAGTAAATGTCAGACTGACTGACTGACATGTGATGTGCATTCTTCTTAGAAATGTCTCATGATATATTGTCTCTAGAAATGTATTATTCAGCTTTTGTTAAAAGAAAAGAAAAAAGAAAATTGCAATACTCAATACTATAGAATCGCACTAAATGAAAATCGCAATACAAATTTAATCGGCATTCATGTATCTTGAAAGAATTGGTACAAAAGCATATGGTCCCAGCCATACTGTACTAATTATAAATCCATGTAAGAGAGGCCAGCACAGCCGCAGCCTAAAGCCCACGACCCGTCTGACTCCATCTCTCCGTCTCCACCCTCTGTGTCCATGTCATTTAAGGATAGCTCCCCAGACGTGGTTCACTTCACAGTCAAATGATAGGGGCCTCTTCCTGCAACTGCACAAGAGCTCTGCGGACAAACCTACCACTGTACTCTCTCTCTCGCCCCCGCCTCTCCCTTTCACTCTCTCCTGCTGTAACCCCCGTATAGACTTCTGTCTATACGAGCTGTGGCGTTTTAGGCGTGCAGGCTCAAACCCCGTCATTTCTGGTGGAGTGTGTGGGTACCAGCAGCAGCTCGGTCTCAAGGTTCTGGGTTAATATGGAAACGCAGCTGCGGTGTTGCGTTCGTACGTCTTCGAGATGTGACCGGGGGGCAGCCCTGATTGCAGTGCACATATATACAGAAATACTAAATATAATGTAGCATGTTTGCACGGCTTCATGCTGATGAAGATGGATGTGAAGCAGGCAGTGTACAGGCACTTACTGACATATACACACACACACACACACACACACACACACACACACACTTAAACTCCAACACATATACTTGTGTGTGTGTGTGTGTGTGTGTGGCTGCACAGTCTCACCCCCTCTCCCCACCCCCACCCACTCACCAGCCTCTGGATAAAGAAAACAAACAGCCTCCCCAATTGGGTTTCGCTTAAGAGGTTTATCGGTATGTTGCTTAACATTCTGACCTTTTTTTTTTTTTAACTTTAATGCGCTTAAAATGTTCCAAACCCTCCTAATCCCCACGGCTATCCCACACAGATGTTCACTCGGCTCTTTTATTGGACTTTATTTTAACCTCTTTTTTTTTTTTTTTTTTTTCTTCCGTTCCTCTTCTCCTCCTCCTTCACCACCTCCTTCATCCTCCCAACATCCCTCTTCTCCCCACCTCCGTTTTCGTTCGCAGATTTGTTTCCGGTTTTGGAAAACCACTCATCGTCGCCTTCTGATCAGCCGCCCCCCACCCCCCCTTGTGCTTCAATCTTCCCTGAGCAAACCTCATCCTGGCCCCTGGGTTTCTAAGCCGGTGGTCCGTATTGGACAGTCCTGCAGCGGGGGGGGGTAAGTTGATGGTACAGTACATCTGTCCCAGGAATGACCCCGGCTCACGTTGGTCGAGCAACGAACACGGTTGTGAGAGGACACCACCTTCTCCAAAAAGGTGCCCCCTGATTATTTCATGGGAATTTGTTTCATTCGATAATGAACAGTTGAGTGTAACAAGGTAATAACTGGGGATTGGGTCAAATCAGCGTTGTGGTTCTACAGCGTTCCTGCTGAGCCATTAGGCCATCCAGAACCGGCGCTGCACAACTGAGGCATCCACCCTGACTTTACCCCTTCATTAGCCCTTTCACTTACTTATCTTCTAACGTGCTCCATTATCTTTGTTTTTGTCACATTTAGAAGGATTTTCCCACTGGAGACGAAGCTAAAGTGGGCGTAGGTCTGACGTGAGTTGGTTTTGACTCAATACAAGACTACATCTAAATCACTCTAGCCAAAGGGGTTTCCGAGGTTTATTTAGGCCAGGGGGACCCCTCAGCTGAAAGAGATACTACATATTTTGGATAAAATGGAGTTGCATTTTAAACTGGGCCTACAATAACGTGCAGGGCGGTCTAAAGCCTTTACACATACCTCTTTTTAGCACATAGACTACTAAGCTATTAAAATAATCATTGACATATTCATATATTTATACGTCATGTTTTATTGTTAAACATACATGTGGCACAGCAAAACTGACAGACAGACAGACAGACAGGTAACTGTATCTGTGGATTTAGTGGCTAACATACCTGTGGGCCAGTAAGCCTATCCTCAATGTTGTGTAAATGGAAAGTTTTTTTCATGAATAGGCTAATTTATCTTTGCTAATAATATGTTGGATGTTAATGTATAGTTTCAGACATATTTGAATTTTCTTTTTTTTTTTTTTTTTTTTATTAAAACTAAAAAAAGATCAAAATCATTTTTGCACCCCTCCCTGCAGTAACACTGAGGACCCCCCGTTGAAAATCTCTGCTCTAGCAAATGTGTTACGTTGAAATTGGTTGTCGCACATAACAAACTAAAAGAGTAAATAAAAATGCTGTATTGTTCCATTGATGCACTCTCTCTAGTTACAGTCATGTCTAGTTTCTTTGATAGAGATGATAATCTTGTATTAGCATCTTTACAACAAGGAGCTCTGTGCTTTTACGGCCTTATTTCTGACTTTTAAGGCGAATATTAAACAAAATACAGATTACATGATTGTTAACATCCTCTGCACGCTCATTGCCCAAATCTGTTGCTCGTTAAAAATTTGAGCGCCTGGTAATAATTGAATCATTGAAGGCGACTTAAATGAGTGTACCAAGAGTTTTATCAACTCTTCGGATTTTGGCAGCATTAGCAGATATTTTAGTGAGTAAATCAAGCTGAAACAATAAAAGGGAGGGGGACCAGAATAGGATTTAATGAAGTGAGTTGGACATGTCTCCCCAGTGGAAATTACGCTCTTCATCCATTGACCAAAAATAACTAAATACATTTTTTTTAAAAAGTCCCTGAATTTGTTGAGTGACTTATGTCGGCACATGTTGTCGACGTTCAGGCTTATTATGAATAACTGCCTGCCTTGTTCTAAAAGGGACTGGAAAGATGGCCCATTAACTGTCAATGGAGCAGCTCATTTCGCTTACAAATCAGAGCTGAGCTTTCAAAAAAGATTGTAGGAATAACACTCGGGTGTTTTCTGTTTTCAGGATGGATTTTTTCCCTCCGCTATTTTTGGCACTTCCCTGGGAAGTTTATTTGGCTTCCATATATCCACACCCTCCCTATTAAACCAGCGATTCCTCGAGCAACTACGGTGGTGTCAACAAAGTAGCAGTTAGGCTTGCAAATCCCTGTCTTTTTCGAGAGTCTACATAATCGATCTTTGTTCCCACATTCAGTGTAAAAAAAGAGACAATAGTGCATCTCTATGTAGTTCACTGAATACCTGGTATGTAACTCCATGTGACAGCACAGCATGGGGGCGATGTGATTAATTGTGAAATGTGTTTTCTGCGCTGGTAGTGCTGAAGTGTGAACGTGTGGGCGTGAGACCATAAATACATCGCTTGGTGGTTATGGATGTGCGATTGTGTCTTATATATGTGTATGATAGTGTATATTATAGTGTAAAAAAAAAAAAACATATATATCTGGAGAGCACATGTTGAGGCACAGTTGGAGATAAGCGTGTAAACATCTGTGACTGAGCGGCAGAGTGTAGGAGGGAGACAGCGTTCCTTTTATTAAAACATGTAAGCATGCGTGTGCATCAACATGCAGAGCTGCTCGTGGGAGTATTTGCACGTGCATGCTCCCGAGTCGGTGTCTATATTTGGGTAAGTAAAAAAAAAAAAAAAAAAAAAAAAAAAAGAATGTGTGAGATAATTCTGCGTTAGATGCACATCTGTTTTTCTGTGTGTGTGTGTGTGTTTGTGTGTGTGCACCGCGTGGCCGCCTGGCCCGAGCCCTGTGCCAGCAAGGAGCAGGTGTGGGGAGGCAGCCCTGTATTGCCCGTTGCCCATCTGCGTGGCCGTCTGTGTGCCGCCTGCGCCCTCTCCGTGCCAACGCCACACAGAGCCGGGGAGCCAGGGGGTGAGATTGGAGGGTGAGGAGGGGTGAGTGGGGCCTAAAGGGAATCAACCATGGGAGAGAGAGGAGGACAGGGGGTAGAAGGATGGAAGGGGTTGTGGAGGGGCAGGCTGGCTGGCTGCCCATGTATACCCCCACCCCCTCCCACACTCCTCCTCTCTCCCCCCTCTGCCCTGTTCCTTTTATCTTCTATCTGTGCCTATGCTGATGAGCTGTGATGTACAGGGAGAGATAGACAGGGAGGGAGAGAGGGAGGGAGGAAGAGGGACACACAGACTGAGCAAAGTCTCTTTACCACCCTGCATGTTCTCAGGGTAGCAAAGTGCTTTCTGTGCTGCATTGACTACGTTTACATGCACATAATATTCTGTTTTTTGGCCTTATTCCAAAAAAAGACAATATTGCGACTAAGCTGTTTACATGGCTAATGAAAGTGAATATTACACTAATATTCCGGTTTACATGTAGCCGTGCAGAAATAGGATTTCTTTCCAAAAGTTTTCCAGCGGTGGCGGACTTGCCCGAAACGCAGCATCCCTTTCATTCCTTCTTTCCAAAACCTGTTGACGCCCAAGTCTTTTTATAATGTGTAGAAGTAGGTGTGTTTCTCCTTCTTTTCTTTCGGGCATGCAGCTCTACCCCAGCCTTGCAAACTGTTGGCTGGTTGGTTTGTGTAGAACAACAGACAGCAACGCACGGAGTGCACCGTGAGTCATAAACTGGAAGGAGGCTGTAAACTACAGCTGGGCGATATGGACAAACTCAAATATCACCATATTTTTGACCAAATACATCAATGTCGATATTGTAGGGTTGACTATTGGTGCTTTCACAAAATATTTACACAATGAGATTTGTGATAAGTAATCCTCAGTAATGTGGATATAATGACTAAGTGGGTAAAGGCAAATAACAGAACAGCTGGAACAGATCAGAAAATGAAATGCCTTTACTGTAATGCAGCCTTTAAAATAAAAAAACAACACCTGTGGCATATCACGATATCCAAAATTTAAGACGATATCTAGTCTCACGTATGGATGTCGATACAATATCGATATATTGCCGCAAACTGCGGCAATATATAGTTTACATGACCCGTACCAAAAATCGGAATATTGTCATATTCTGAATAATAGTTGAATATTTGTGTGCATGTAATTATATTTATTGGTTGTATGAATATGAAGCTGGAGGCCAATAACGGTAACTTCTCTGATTGTGACTGCCCTCTGTGTGTCTTTACCGTTCTATCCAAACGCTCACATTAAACTATGCATATGGAGAGGTGTTATTGCTCCATTTGGCCAGCAGATGTCACTTGTTGGCAGTAGGGGCACAACGCAGCAACACATGTTAAAGAAATCTGCCTCTCGCAGAGGGAAGAGAAGAGAGGAGAAGGGAGAGCAGCGGGAGAGATTTCATATTTTTCATATTGGACTGCAGGTTTCAACGTCTACATTCTGAAAAACTTCAATAGGAGATTTTTTTGGGGGGTGTTACTGATCACATCCACAGAACATGCTAGATCATATAGTCTCACAGCTGGCCTGGAACTCTCAAAAGTCCAGCCCAGACTTTAGATACTGGCAGGCTTGTTCAAAGTGTACTGCTGATTTGTGTATATCAAGTTTCATACAAACAGAACTGAGTATAAAATATATAGCACTGAATGGAAGACATGAGCCACCCTGTAGTACCCGCACGTTTCCCATGTTGTGATATCCGTGTGTGTGTGTGTGTGTGTGTGTGTGTGTGTGTGTGTGTGTGTGTGTGTGTGTGTATCAGGGTCTGGGCACAAGTGGGAATGGGGATCATGTGATGCCAGCCTTTGCCAGGGAATGGGGGAGAGAGACAGAGGAGGAGGAGGGGGGAGGGATATAGGGAGAAAAGGCAACAAAAAAAATGGGGGAAGAGAGGCAGACAGAGGAAAGAGGTGGAGAGACAGGAAAAGACAGAAAAAAAGAAGTGAATGAGAGAAAGGAAGAAAGGGAGAAGGGGGGAGTGGGAGGGAAAGAGTGATAGATTGAGAGAGAGGGGAGAGAGAGAGAGAGAGAGAGAGAGAGAGAGAATGGGGGTCGGGGCTTTAGGGGAGATTGTGAGAGCTGTGGGAACGTTTTGCCTCGCCAAGAAATGGCGAATGAGAAAGAAAGAGAGACTTGTTGGCAGAGCGGAGGAGGGTGAGGG
This sequence comes from Perca flavescens, assembly GCF_004354835.1. NCBI lineage: Eukaryota > Metazoa > Chordata > Actinopteri > Perciformes > Percidae > Perca > Perca flavescens. The sequence continues at coordinate 23,996,478 of NC_041345.1, read as the reverse complement.
GGGGGGGCGAAAGCAGCCTACAGTGGGCACCAGCTAGGGAGCAGGCCCGATCAAACCCAGCACTACGGGGGAGACACACACACACACAACACCACAGCCACCGAGGGGCAGCGCCATGGCTTTGTAACCAGCCAAATATTCGGAACTACTCTCCCAGTTGACCATAATTAAAACATCTCACACACACACATGGCCTAACCAGGTAAGGTAAAGGAGTGTCTGACTTCACAAAAAAGAAATGACCTGACTTGGACTGGTAAGGTAATGACTCATGATGACACGATGACTCAGATGACTTGGGTGTATTCATAAGTTTAAATGTGAGCTGTTAAATGTAAAATAATTAAAAAAGAAATAAATATGTTGTGTAATTTTATGTTGTCACATTCCTGTCTCCAACTATCAAGTGTGCTATACAGCGGCAGCTCCCCGGTATGGGATGTGTCATGATTGGATGACTGGCTGGCAGTCAAACTCCTCGCTATGGCAACAAGTGACATCAAAGACCCCTGATGAAGCCTCGTTAGTCGGACTGGACCGGACCAGACCACCACAACGGCTGCGTCTGTGCCACCAGTAATCACTTTTGGATTTACAAAAATCACGCCATCTTAGGAAAACAGTCACGACCAGTCGAACCACGAACGCCGTGCAACCACTAACGTAGCTCAAACACAGCGTTCGTGGTTCGACTGGTCATGACTGTTCTATTTTTAATAAACCGCCTGTACACTTACAAAGTTCTCAATGCTTTGGTTTACATGTAGGGACCCTCATTATGCTACCGTTGAAGTGTGGTGCTATTTTGAGCCTTGTTAGTGGTATAGAAATAGCAATTTACCCTCTGCCCCGAAGACTAGCTCAAAGTACAGTAAATATAGGACTTACAATTGTCAGGTCAGCAACACGACTCCAAATAAATGCTATTGTCTGCTAAATGTGTAAATTAGCAAGCTAAAACCCCAAATAGTTAAAAAAAGAAAAACCTTAATTGCGGTTTGAAGACAGTGGTCTAATTCTGTCTCTGTGTTCAGCTCTTATGCCAATATATGTCAAAAAGTTAAATCAAAATCTATTTTCTCTTCCCATTTGTTTTTGTTGAGCCATCTTAATCTTGGGGGTGTACACATACATTTACTTTCAGTAGATGTTACTAGAGCTGGACAATATGCCTGAAATCATGGTCATTATATTAAATAGGATATATTCCGATATGAATGTATATAACAATATGGCACATGTATGCCAAAGCATTGAATTGTACTCCACTATTAGGCATCAAATGACACCAAACTCGTCATGGTTGTAAATCAAAAACTAATGAAAAACTAATGTTATGTTTTCATGACCGCTTGCTTGAAATGACACTTTGGACAAAAGCTAATATCATACCATCACGGTATATGATTACACTCTTATGAGAGGAGGTATAAAGGTAAAGGTTTAATGATGTGTGCACGTTTGCATTTTGACTGCGTGACGCTCCAAGCCAGACTTTACTTTCAGGCTTTGCGGCAAATGTCGTTGGACTAGAGTACAAGCAACATTCACTTTAGAAATGGATGTTGTCGTGAGAGAGCGTTAAGTCTTCTTATAACATAATGTCAACAAAATATTGTCCAGATTACGAGACAACATTGTTTGCATCATACTCTGTTTACACCAACAGGCCTTCAGTGTGATCCAGGCTGGGCCAGAGAACACTAACCATTTTATTTTGGGTTTGTGAACTATGCAAATAAATGCTCCCAAATCTATCTGGGGCTTGGAGGACGTGTTTTATGAGGGTTGTAAAGCGCCACACAAACACATAAAGCAGGCCTGTAAAAATAATGTGTGCTCTGCATAAATGCTCATTTGGACTAATGAATTAGGGGAGCGATGAATGGCTGCGTAAAAACTCCACATCCTCCCTGGGTGATGCCAATAGAGGCATAATGTATGATGGGCATGATTTGTAAGCAAGTCTGCATGTCAGTTGTTCTTGCGTATGCTGGGGGAGAAAGGGGGGGTAAGTGTGTTGCTCTGTGTGTGTGTGTGTGTGTGTGCGCATTTCGGTGTGTCTGACTCACGGCGCTTATCTTTAGACCTTTCAGGTCGGTGTCAAATAAAGAACACCGGGTGAACAGCTCTAACAGATCCGATCTGGAACAACCCACACATAATGCGCCGCAAACGGGAGCACAAACATTGGCTAAATATCCGACTTTTGCTCCGCTAAACTTGGGAGCTGATCTGCATACTTCCTCCTGAGATGGTGGGTGCTTTCCCAAGTAAATCAGAAAGAGGTCCAAAGTAACGAAACAGCCAAATATGCATACCTACAGCACAGCATTTTAAAGTTTATTCTTTCAGCTGACAGGGAGAAGAAGAGGAGGAAGAGGAGGAGACAGACACAAATAGAGAAAGAGATCGAGAGTAGCAGATGAGGGCCTGGAAAAAAAAAAAAAAAAAAAGAAAAACAATCAGCTAAATGAGGGCACAGATAGAAAGGCAACCTTTGACCACCAGCTGTCTGGAAGTCACCGCCCAGCCGCATTTGTCAGTCTGTGTCCCCAGATGAACCCGACCCAAGGGTCAATGGCTCCCAGCACAGCCGCGTGTTTGTTTCCGTGTGTGCACACTGCTGTGGTGTCTTCCAAGTGTTTGTATGCGCACCCATGCGCACGGCTCGAGCTATCTGTGTCACAGCTGGCTTTATCTCTCGGGCAGATAAGGTGAGTAAACAAATGCCCGGTCTCTGACATGCTACTGTAGCTAACAAACGCTCCTGCTTACGCCACATACACCCCCCCCCCACAGTATCAGGCCCAGGGCACTGGGACATACAATTCAGGCGAGTCCCAGGCTCCAGCTGCAGGCACAGGCCTGAGAGTGAAAGTGCACACAATTCTTATTAGTCTGCGTATATACCGTATGAACATATAGTTTTCATGGGCTGACACAAATCAGATTGTGACAAATATATAAGTGAATCAAAATGCACGTCCATACATGTCACACATAGGGGATTAGCCTAGTTTGGACAGCTTATGGCTCCACTCAGGCTCTCCCTCGGTCAAGCTGATAATTGGAGATTTTTTTTCCGACCATCTATCAATCCATCTATTAATTTATTAACCCAGATGAAAGCTTTAAAACCCTCCTTCCTCCCCCCTCATCAGAATCAACATGGCGTAAAGAGATTAAACTAGTGCCAATCCACTTAGCGAGTTAAAAAAAAAAAACATATTCATCATCAATAAGCATCACTGCCCTCAGCCTTATTATCTCCAAACGCAGCGACAGCGTTCTCAAGTGATGCACTTGAAAATTCTGACCTTGTTTGAAAAACTGACACGCACTGAAAGTGAATATCGGAGGAGAAAAGTATATATATTTTTTTACAATAAAATAAGGAGTGTAACACTCTGTATTCTTCAACAATAAATACAGACATCTTTGACCATCACATAGGGCCTGATAATCACGGCTGAAATGTTTAGATGAAAAAGGCGGGTTTCCATGGTAACCCATCAGTTCCACGCATCGCATCTCTGTTTTTTTCCCCAAAACACGCCGGTGCAAAATGACCATTAAGTATACTCATTTGGATGGGAACCCCTGTCAGTCTGTTCCGCCTCTGTACGAAAGAGATGAAATGTCAGCCCAGCAATGGCTGCCCCCGCTGCCAGCGGCTCTGTGGTATTAAACGGAGAGGATGTTGAAGTCGAGGGGCAGACCAGAGGAGCCTGCATCTGTTTGGCAGTCGCTCAGAAATGTCTAGCCTTTCACACTACGCCTCTGGGATCGCTGGCGAAACTCAGCCAGAAGTTTATGAAAAACAGAGAGAAAGAGAGAACCAGGAAGGAGAGAATAGCGGGAGGGGGGTGGGGGTGAAGTGATGGAGCGCGAAGGAGAAACGAAGAATTAGCTAGATGACATGAGAAGACAGGAAGAGAGATAGCGAAGAGGAGGAGGGTGGACAGCTGGAATGAGAAAGGGAACCGGTTTAGATGATGATGATCTGATGTTTTCCATTCTGCTTGCACTGTATGTGTGCGTGTCTTTGTGTGTGTGTGTGTGTGTGTGTGTGTGTGTGTGTGTTTGCGAAAACGCGCAGGGGTTCTCCTGAGGCCCCTGAGGAGCCCGAGGGGCCCCCGGTGGGTTCTGAGTGGATTCAGGTGAGGAACAGGTGTGGCCACACATCAAAACGCATTGCCTGTGACTGTGGTAATCACACACCCTGGACAAAGGACAATGGCAGGTGTCCACACACATGAGTGTGTATGTGATTTACGCATAATCTCAGGTTCAAACCACGTGCGCGAGTAGTGTTGGGGAAGTAACTAGTTACATGTAACGTGTTACGTCATTTAATTACAAAATAAAAAAGCTAACTGTAATCCGTTACAGGTACTGGGGGGAAAAAGTGTAGTTAAATTAGTTACCTATGAAAATGTTCATGATTCAATTGGGGGTTAGATCGGAATAGTTTCTGTAAAAAGCTAGGCTTCATGTTGAACAGTGTTCATTTTGTTGCTTTGCATGTTTTTTGATGTAACCCTTCTTTTGCCATTTCCAGCCACAGCTGTTTAGTCAAGTTTGATGCTATTCTGATTCGATTGGTTCTCCGGTTTGGATTTCCTGTCCCGACAGTGAAATCGCCTCTCAAGCTGTCCGAGAGTTGCCACTATGGCTACGGATCAAAACACGTTCCAGTGCTGGAAATATAAAAACACATATCATACAGAAAGAGTTCAAACATAACTGTGCAATGCAAAGAATGTCTGCCGGCGGTCTAAATGCTATCGATGTTGAAACATCAGGAAACATCTGCAGGTATGGGAGTTAAGTTAGCTTACAGTAACTTCAGATGTTTCCTGAGGTTGGGTATTGAAAGTTTTGACGTCGATCTAGCATTTGGATTGCTGGCAAAAGGGTAGGAAAAAGAAAGGAAAGGCACGCCTACCATCCGTGTGACACTCAAGGCTTCTAATGTGTATCGAAGACGTAATTTAGCACCATATTTACAGTAGTCGGTGTTGAGTACTGCCGTCAACATTGCCAGGTTTAAACATTTGAAAATGGTCAACAGTTAAAAACGTTTTGAAAAGTAATCAAAAAGTTATTAAATGTAACAAGTTACATCACTTTGATAAAGCAATTGGAATAGTCACACTGCTACTACATTTTAAATAGGGTAACTTGTAATCAGCAACCTATTACAATTCCAAAGTAACTTCCAAACACTGTGCGCAAGGATGCATGACATTGTGTGTGTGTGTGTGTGTGTTTATATATTGTGTACTGTCAGCAGCACACACACAAACGTCTGTGTATTCCTTGGATTAACATGTGACAGGCAGCCCTGCCTTTAGTCAAGCCCAGTCCTCCACAACAAACCGGCTCCCCAGAGCCCCGTCTCTGCTTCGGTCTCCGTCTCAGCCGCCGCCACGCTTGCTCTGTCTGCCTCCTGTCAGCTTCACTGAGAAAATACTCTGCGATTTATAACCAGTACGTGCCGTATCCACACACACACACACACACATACATCCATGCATGCAGCAACGGGCAGACCAGATGAACGCGCTACTTTATTGTGCATTCAAAGAGTGGTTGCAGTGAAAAAGAAATAGGACATAAAGAGGAGGTAAAGATGGTTTACACACCCATACAGTTAGTTGAGTTAGGTTGAAGTACTTTGAATTATTTACTTTTTTTTGCGACTTCCTGGCAGAGTACATACAGTACTGACCATAGATATTACTATTACTATGGATGAGTTAAGCAAGTTCTTAATAGCTATTAGCTAGTTACAAACTAGGGTTGCACAAAGACAAACTATAGAAATGTCTTAGCTGGTTAAGTAATGTGTAAATCAGTGCCTAGGACTAGGGTTTGGGTATCATTTTTGATTTTTTTTTTTCGATACTTAAAAAAGTGCCGTTGCCTAACCGGTGCCTGAAACGATACTTTAAAAAGTCCCGGTGTTGGAAGCCTCTACAGTGAAATACAGTCCCACTTTACACCGTTTAACATTAGCTGTCTGTTACTGTGTTACTGAATTGTAACCGTGTTTCATCCAGCTACTAGCTAACGGTAGGCTAACGTTATCTGCTGTCAAGTGTAGTGGTAACTAGCGTCACGTTGCCTGTAACGTCTGTTTTCGGAGCATCAGAGAGAAGCACAGGAATTTCAGTGTCACCGAAATGAGGCACCAAAATCCGCGTTGCTATTCGGTCCGGTAGGTTTCGGTACCCAACCCTAGCTAGGACACATCTATACTGTCCAGTCAAAAGTTACTGTAGCATCCTAGCTGTAGCATAATCGCAAAAAAATGACAGTTGTAGAGGCCCTTAGTGATATATATTTAACTTAACTGCAATGTTGGTATGACCCTGCATTACATACAGATGTGTTTTTTAGCTAGTAGTATTCATATAGTTTAGAATGAACGGAAAACATGCCAACGTAACTGACGCCGTCTAGTCCTGTAGCCCAATGCTATTGGCATAACATGCATTGTAATTTCATTGTATTGTGTTATGTATGCAAAATGTTATTTAAAATCTTGCCGGTTTACACGTCAGGTCAGCTGTGTTGATCGTATTTCATAGTAGATCTGTTCCTCTCCTATATTAGCAAGCTAACGTTGCGACTGGCAGTTAGCAAGTTCCATTAGCTACGTAAATGGCTACAAATCTCCACTCAGGAAACACTTTCAAACACACCGTTAACACTAGGTTACAACTAGGCTCAGTTTGAACTTCCAAAGAGCATTTTTAATTTGTATACAAGAAAGAGACCTGGTCTAAAAATATAGATGGAAATGTGTAATAAACCACAACGCCAGAAAGTTTAGACAATCCCTGGAAAGAATCAAAAATGTAATTTGCTTTACTGTTCTGTGACGGTCAACCTTCTTGACCCAAACTGAATGTAATAATCCCCACCCATCTGGTATCTGAGGCAGGTTAAAGCACATTTTTATATATTACTCCGTTCCAGTCTTCTTATATGCTGTACGTCATTCTCCACACAGCTCTGATTTAGAGAAAAAAAAAAACCCTACTACTTTAGGTGATATGGCCATGAGGACCTAGACCCCAGAGGTTGCCATCTTTCTGCATCAGGGTTTTTCCTGCATAGAGGAATTTTTGGCGCCCCCCCAAAGAGGTTTTAGCCAGGACCAAAAAGGAAAATCACCAGCACCAAAATAATAGGGAGAAAAAAATAAAATAAATCAAAATTCAATATTTCTCTGGACTGTTGAACAAGCAGAACATAAACTTGAATAGGCGTGCTAATCTCAGTTTTAACACCCGGAGTCTGGCTGTACCGGCCTCTCCTGATGATTTTAATAAGTAGTATTTAAATATAAATGTATAATTTTTTTAGTAGTTTTGTTAATTTGGGTTTCATTTACTCAAGCATAATAGGGATTTTGTTTATACAATTGTCAGAAATAACAGGAAAATGCATAGATTTCTGTCAAATAAGGTAACGCAGACACTTTGCCTTTACTGTAAGCGGACCAATCATGCTTACTGTCGTGCGTTATCACCCCCCAAAGGCCCATTCTGAGTCAGGAAAAGTCCTGTGCACGTGTCCCTTTAGTTCCTTTTTTTTTTTTTTTTTTTTTTTTACCGAGGCCCGTTCGTGCAATAAAAGAATCAAGGCAACGTATTTATGAGGACTTTATAAGGGCCTCTTCCTCTTAGGTTTGAATCCAGAGCGAGACCCTCGTCAGTGAGAATGTGCACAGACTCAGGCCTGCCGGAGGGAGGTGGCAGCGTATTTATTTTACTGTGGGCTGTATCTGGCCATCATTTTCTCGCACTGCAGATGGAGCGCTGTAAACAGATGCTTGCGGCCCACTCAGATGCAATAGTGCGTCTGAGCTGTGGCTGCAGCAGGGGTGGGGGGGTGAAAGAGGATCTGAGGATGCTGAGGTCGGAGGCATGAGAGCAGGGACAGAGTGCGGCTTGAGTTAGCCGCGCTGGGGCTGAGGTTGAGATCGAATCCGGGAATGAAGACGGAGCTAATTTTTGAGGGTTTTACGAGGGAGCGACTGTTATTTCTACAGCCGGCACAGGTGACGGTGCCAGTAGCCGGGACCATGGGATTGAGGCAGGCCCCCGGTGCGTTGGTCCTCTCTGTGGCCAAAAGAAAGGTTGTTTTCTAACGGTCATAACACAGAGGGAAGCCATATTGGTTCAAGATGCTCGTGCCGGAAAGCTCAACAAACACTGGCGGTGAAGTTTTCACAGAGCCGCGTGGCCTAAAACAAACTGCTGTGGAAAGAACAGAGAGGGGCGGTGGGGGTGGGAGAAAGGGGTGAGACGGGAAAGAAAAATGAAATGGCGTCTCTGTTAGTTACAGTTGGGAGAGAGTGGGATTTGCTGCTTTTTTTTTTACTTTTTTACTTTAATCAAAAGCAGACACACTCGGCAGTGGAAAAAAAGCATGACGAAAAGCAAAGTTCACATGAGCTAAAGGCGGAGGGGGGGGGCGACGGCAAGGAGACAAACAAACAGACAACAACTACTGACGAACAGCTGCACAGAGCGCTACAATGACGGAGAGGGAGAAAGAGAAGGAAGAAGGGGAGGGAGAGAGAGAAAGAGAGAGCACCCTAGTTTGAAAAATGGAAAGTCCTCATTTTAGTGCAGTATGGAAATATGGTCCTCATTTCATGATTCAATTCCCACTCCCTCCCTTTTTCCCTCCCTCTCTAACTACCCCTTTGCCTACCATACTCCCTTGCTCTCTTTTGCAGCTGCAGCCGGGTTATAAAAGCCTGTTAAAACACAGGAAGACCAGTAAAATGGATTGAAAAATAGCAGGAGGGCGGTCTCGGGGCTGAGTCAGGGAATGGAGCAACTATGAAGAGTGAAAACATGATAGAGAAAGGAAAAAAAAAAAAAAAAAAAAAAAAAAAAAATGCCTAAAAGAGAGAAGTGGTATAAACTTTACTGTTGTAAACTTTACACGTGTGTGTGCTGCATGTGAATTGAACGTTTCATTTCATTCAACTTTAACTGTAGCGTATAAACCCAAAAGGCTAATTCAATCTAACCAAACTTCACAGGTTACTTAGCAAATTCAATTCTTGTTTCAAGTTTTTAAACTTCAACCCGAAGACTTTGAAGTGGAACTTCTTCTGCCGACTCCCTAAATTTCAGTTTTGGGCTTTGCCAGAACACCATCAGTCCATCCTTCACTTTAATCTCAAACTCATCTTTCCTTCATCTTCTCCTCATCCCTTCTTCATCCCTACATTGCGTGTGCAGTAAGACACATGCGACATTCAGGGCTGCTGCAAAGCCCCTTTATGACTGCCTGAAAAGTGACGAGCATCGCGGTCAGCCGCGCTCCCTGTGACCCTGTGGGGGGGGGGGCTTATTCCGATTTCTTCTCCCGTGTCTTCCCATCATACAGGCCTAATCCCAGCGGCTTTACATCTTAAAACTTTACCCCCTCCGGCTCAGGACCTATGCCAGGGACAAATTAAAAAAAAAAGTTGCCCTAAGAAGCTGAAGAAGCAGGCTTTTCTGTGGAAACTTAACATTAACGCCGCTGACATTACGCGTCCCGATAACACTGAGCTTCAAAGCCACCGCCAGCTTTCCCTGCACATGCTCTTCTGCTTCTTCCAACGCAAAGCCTTGGCCTTAAATCACTCTCTGATGCACACTCTCTACCTTCGTCGAGTTCTCTCTTCTTCTTTTTTTTTTCACTCTGCTAGCCCTTATTTTCTTCACTTTCGCTCTGTCCTCCTCCATCAGGTCGTACCCAGTTCTTCTCCACAACTCACTTCCCTCCCTGCTCAAATCACCACGTTAGGCCAGGCAGTTCATTATTTCTGATTTACGGCCTGTCCGTTTGGCCTGCTTCAAGGAGGAATAAAAAAATCTGGCCTTGGTTGGCGTGGTGATCTGGGGCCAAACCCAAGACCCCTCCTCCTACCCTTTTAAAATTTTATATAAATAGTAGTCATATCAAATTAAATTTAACAAATATAAAAAAATAACTCTCCTGCGCGCCAAGAGCACTACTTTGCGCGCGCTAACGCAAAACACACACACACACACACACACACACACACACACACACTTAAGACTAAACTGCCCTTGATGTACTTGATGTGGCAAGTGTGCTGGACTGTGTGTGTGTGTGTGTGTGTGTGTGTGTGCGCGCGCGCGCGCATGTAAAAGCTTGTGTGTGTGTAAAAAGAAACAGGATCATTCATCTCGTGAGAAATTTTGGCCAAGTAAAAACTTGTAGGAGCACTCTTGCTATAAACCTAAAGTAGACAGGGACATCATGTAGCTGTATGTGCACGTGGAGATGCACCATGATTATGTCGTCGGCTGTGTGCGTGTGCATTGTATGCGTGTGTATTGACCCACATCTATTAACCCGCTGCTACAGAGCCAACGCTGCCACCGAATAGAACAGAGCAGGCTGTATTTTTCATGGATCAGGCTCCAATGGTAATACAAAATAATGATGGTTGTGATGTATCAAGGCCCTCAAAGCCTTCCTATCCCTACACGCTCATAGGCCCTTTGGGGATTTCAGTCATTTGAAAATATTTTAAAGAGGCCCGATTGCCCCCAGCTCAGCGGCTCAGAGAAGCCTTAAAACCCTGCAGCTAAATCCCGGGGTTATGTAAGGTAAAGCCCTAAATCTCACCGCGCCTGATGTTACATATTACTGTAATTGCAAATGAAAAAAAAAAAAAAAAAAAAAAAAAAAAATACAGTGTGGGGTGGGGGTGAAGAAATGGCAGAGAAAGGGGACATTTTCTAGTGCTAGTGGAGGCAGGAAAGAAGAGGAAAGGAAAGGAAATGAGGGAGGTGTGAGAGGATGGATGGAGTTGTGGAAAGATTAGGGGAAAGAATGAGAAGAGTACTTCTTTAACACACCGGGGTCCCTGATGCATACTCTCAGGCTCTCCTCGCGCTGTTTGTGGGACACCCTTCCCCTTACAGCAGACAGAGCGCGCTCGGAGGGATAGTCAGAGCACTGGCCAAAACCGTGGACTAAAAAGGAAATCCAATAAAAAAACGTAGTCTGCATTTATCATCTGTCCACCTTGCATCGTCTGTCATCTTCCAACTCAAACCTCCGGGGCCAGATAGAAACAGGCCTACACATGTAAACATGAATGCAAGCCTGAGAAGACATTAAAAAAAAGCCCCATTAAAAGAAACCCACCACGGGCGCCCCGATAGCTCAGTTGGTGGAGCGGGCGCCCATATATAGAGGTTTACTACCTCGACGCAGAGGGGCCCGGGTTCGGCTCAGACCTGCGGCCCTTTGCTGCATGTCATGCCCCCCCCCTCCCCATCTCTCTCTCCCCATGTCTTTAGCTGTCCTGTCAAAAATAAAAGCTGAAAATGCTCCCCCCAAAAAAGGGAAAAAAAAAAATATCTAAAATAAACCCACCATGTCACTTTCAACCATTTTTTTCATGGCTGTTCATAGTTTGCGTGCATTTCCTTTGCATGTATAATCTGAAATGTGAGCGGAGGCGGATCAGGCAGTTAACGTATGATCACGGTGCATGATGCAACGCGTCGTCTGAAGATGTAAACAGGCTGAGGAGTCGCTCACATGACGAGTTTTCTGTAAGAAAAGAGCTTTCTGCAGCGTGCGACACCTGGGAGGCAAATAGCATCTGGAGGTACTTGACTGTGATGGCGAATGTTAAACATCTCCTTAAAATCTGCCAACGCAAAATGAAGGCTTTCAACGTCTCAAATTGCAAAAAAAGTGCTGCTAAATCTCAGTCTTTTACTTTCGTACATAGGAGCATGTTACTTTACAGTAAAAAAAAAAAAAAAAGCTTAGTGTGCTAGCATGCTAACATTTCCTAATTAGCACTAAACACAAAGTACAGCTGAGGCTGATGGGAATGGCAGTTTAGCTAGTAATTTGGTCCTAAATCAAAGTATTTGACAAATTTAAATTCTGACCTGATGGTGGCTCTAAATGAAAGGTGAAGGGGATCACCAAAATGATTACAATTCATCCTGAAAGAAACAGGAGTTTCTGTACCAAGTCTCATGGCGATCCATCCAATAGTTGTTGAGCTATTTCACTCAAAACCACAAACGTCAACACGAAATGTCGATACTACGGCTAAAAATGTGATGTGGGGGTTTAAGTTCAAGTCCACAGAGAACCAACAGAATAGACTTTAAAGAATGCCTCTGGGAATCATCCCCTAAAGCGGGACCCACACAGCCTTACAGCCGTGTAACCCAGTATGCTGCTATGCCCATTAAACATCATAATGAAATCAAGCCTGCATTACCACTGGCACCAGGGACTGGATTATACCTCGCTGTGGATTAGAGGGCCCGTCGACAGTTCAGGCTCAAGGAAAGATGGAGAGAGCGAGCGAAGAAGAGGGTTGAAGGAGGGGGTGGCTAAATGCCACTCACGTAGATCACTCACACTGTCTGTGTCGTTGGCTGCCGTCCAAGAGGAGGCCAGTCAACAAAAGGGACTGTGAAAGGAGGAGGGACTGAAATGTGCACTTGCTGTGTAATGGCTGGGGATGTCCGGTAGAACGAGAGGCTGGGTGGCGCTGCTGCGGTGTACAGTAGAAGTCAGGAGATCAAATGGAGGTTTGGGTCAGATGGCACAGGACAAACTGACCGACAGACAGGGTGCAGTGGCCCCGCTGAGGGATCAGCTTTGAAAAGTTGATAATCTGAAGCTTGTCACTGGTTTGAAATCTCATATGATAATCTCATATCTTCATATCAACAAGAAACGGCCTTATGCTGTGTTCACACCGGCTGCTTTTCACGTGAATTTCGTTCCGGGATACCATACGAAGGCAATGCAAAGACGCAAATAGACAGGAATTTTCGGTGGGCGATGCAAATGGCACAACGCGAAGGACGCTTGTTGAAATGTTGTTGTTGTTGTTTGCTTGTCGTCTTGCGGACAGACCTGACAAAGCAATTGTTACAAATCACCATGAGGTAGTTATTTTTGGCATATCGGATGATGTTATGAATCCAGACACGATGCCGTTTGGTTTTTTCCGACCTATCTGGAACTTCCACAAAAAGGTACAAAGCAGCAATAGTGGTTATTTCCACCATGGTTAATGACCGAACAAAATGTTGTGTGTGCCTACAGCTCTGCACCGGCGCGAGCACCTCAAGTAAACACAAATGATTCCAATATAATCCGGCGATCAAACTTGAGTCATGCAAGTCATGCGATGCAAAGCAAATTTACGCAGCCGGTATGAATACACTAAAACGCACTGTGTGTCCTTCATCCACGTTTAAAAGGCAAAAAGTGTTAATACCTGTTCCGAACTACCACACACAAAGATGGTGCAAAAAGCCTACCGTCATAGCTTCCAACCAACTCCCTCCCTGATCTCTCTTTTAGAATTCTGTGTCTTTTAAACATCTACAAATTGGGATAACAGAACGTAAATAAAACAAAAAAGGGAGCGCTTGAGAGAGAAGTTCCATCATGTCCACACACCTGGCCAATCGCTGTGTAAAGTGGGCTTGATTGTCTGTTTCAAAAAGTGTCCCAATTTATCAGAAAAAGTTGCCCTGTATCAGGTCTTCGGAAATGAGGTTTTAGACGCTGCTCAACAATCCAACAAGCACTTTGTTTGGAGCGTACCGAGACTAGAACTCTTGCCAGTTGCCCAGGCCAGCCACTTTACTGTTTTGGTCCAGTCTCATTGCGTCATTTTCAGCGCAAAAGCTCTAATGAAGCCACTGGGCGCTATCATTCCCAGCAGCAGACGACAGACAGACAAAGTTAGCGACCGGCTGATGAACATAGTGGAGCGATTTAGCAGCTAGAGAGACCGATATTCCCCAAAAACAGTGTTCGTAAGTTATCTTAAGAGTGAATATTGCACTTACGTTCATTAGGCGGACACAAACACAACTTTCAAATGAATGCTAATGTTGATCTGTATCTGCTGGATGTAAATAAGCTGCTAACAAGTTCATATCAGTGCTACAAAACGAGTCTCAGCACTCAAGCATCCACCGGATTACAAACTGTACTGTATGTCATGTCTCGTTCCTCTGTTCCTTCCTAAATGTGAAGTAGGTGCAAAGCAACAGTGCCATCTAAATTACTATTAGGAGAAACACAGCTGCATATGAATCCCAGCCAGGTTTCAAGTTCCAGATTTGACTTGAAACGGGAACAAATGCTACCAAGTCTTACAGTACGTCTCTCTCTGTGCGATTATTATTACCAAATTCATTTCTTATCAGATCTATCTGCCCTGCTCCGTTTCTCCTCATTATCCTGAAACTCGCCCCCTCTTTTCTTCTCCTTCTGCGCCGTCTTTTCCACTGGAGCTCCTGCCAACATGTGATTTCACTTATCGTCCAGTGAAATTAGAGTGGAGAAGAACAGACTAATGGTCATCTGCCCGTCCCTTTCCCTCCTCTCTCTCCTCACCGTGGCAGGGCTTGATGAAAGGATCTGTATATTTTGCTTTAGTTTCAAATTCCGCTGCCCGAAAAAAAGTGCACGTGGGCTGCTTGCCACACCTACACAAAAATGCTGGATTGAAAAAAAGAAGAAAAAAAAAATATGCCGTGCGGACAAAGAGAGGAGCAAAAAGAGCTCTTCTTCTTGTAAACACAAGAAGAGCGAGCGTCCTGTCTATTGCATGATGTTTTTTCGTCTCTTCTGCAGGAAAGACCGCCTGCTAAAGGGGTCCTTTGGCTGGCTGACAGAAGACACCTTCAGCAGAGGGTCAGTTATTCTTATCCCCCCCATTGACTCTTAAGGTTTGCTTACGTGACCCTGTTGAGATCGAATGCCTCCTGTAATTAATGGATGTAAATGGACTGTTCTTATAAACTCGGGGTTCAGTGTCTTGCCCAAAGACACTTCGACATGGGACTGCAGGGCCATGGATCGAACCACCAACGTTCCGATTGGCAGGCAACCGCTCTACCACTGAGCCACAGCCGTAATACCTCCTGTCTTGTTCTACCACACCTCCCAAGTGAAAGGGAGTCATTAGAGGTAATCACCACCTCTGTGGCCTGTACAGATTTGGTATTCCCAGATGTGCAAACATGCTGAGCCAGCACTGTCAAGTCACGAGTCAAGAGATAAGACTAAAGCCCAGTTCAGACCAGAGATTCAAAACCGCTTCAGAACGTTGGAGGGAAAGGTCGCAGCAGTACCAACCGGCCCCTCTCAGCTCGACTCGAGCCGGCTGATGGCGCCCGCCTGCAACTCAGCTGGTCACGTCGCCAGCGGCTGCTGCTGCTACCAGCCAATAGCGAGTGCCAGCTTGTCAAGTTAGCTACAAACTATAGAAATAAAGTGATTTATAATCAATTTGATGTACAGTATATGTTACAAACTGTAAACTGGTCGAAATGGCAGAGTTTTAGAGTGCGGCTAGTCTCGCATTGGCAGACCTTCCTCCACAGCGCTGCCGAGGAGGGTCTGGCTAGTCCACACAGCAATCCGGGATGGGAGAAAAACGTGCTCTGGTTTATTGGCATTTCTTTAAACCAATCACAATCACAATCGTCTTGGGTGGCTCTAAGAGCCGGGCGCACTAACGTCGCTTCTGCAAAATAGCCCGGGGAAGGAACTAGTTTTGGTAGAAACGTGCTCGTTCCAAAGTTGTTTTAGTCGTGCAACAGAAAACTCAGATTGGACAGGTAGTCTAGCTAGCTGTCTGGATTTACCCTGCAGAGATCTGAGGAGCAGTTAACCATAGTTCTCAGAAATCCACCGGAGTTTAGAACGCCGACACAAAGAAAGGGGAAGGTGACGGACATATGGCCGAAAATAAGGGACATCTGGCGGAATTTCCTGGCGGCACCGTAGCAATCCGGTAAATTAATCGTCGTCGATATGAACTGGACAGAGGCTAGCGAGCGGCCGCGAGCACCGTAATGTGGTCGAGTGAGCTAGAGAGGGACTGAACAGAGGGAGCGCCTAGAACAAAGCAGTGAATCAGAGACATAAAACGTTCCTGCTAATTCATCACTAGAAATGCAAATGTTGCAAGTACAGTATGTCACTATCACCAACGTTATATCCACATTCATATTTAGACGCAACAAAAGGCCTGAAAGTCGGAAGTTAGAACCGAAGAGTGGTTGCTGTAGAAACGATACACCATCTGGTCTTGTCGCATTGGTGTAAACCGGCAGGTTTCAGAACGTCGCAGAGCGGCGGCGTTGCAAGTCATCTTTGGCCTGAACTGGGCTTAACATGTCATCTCTGTCTTAACAACATCCTTTTTCTGCATTCTATTGGTCCCAGAGAGGGTCTGGTGCGGTCTTCAAGGCACAGTCACGGTGATCAGAGAAGCCTCCGTGCATCTCCTCTCATCCCTTTGGGGCGTTTATGAGCCATGGAGATACAGTCCTACATCTGCGGCAGCAATCATCCCTCGAGTCAGGGGTCAAAAGATCTCGACAACGTTTAGAAACGATCTGCCAAAGGAACGGCTGTGATGTGGGATTCAGAAACTGAATGTAATACAATCTTTTCTCGAGATGGAATTACAAGCAAACTCTGGCGTTTGGGCAAAATGTTTTATTTTTAAATTTTTTTTCAAATGCATTCAAGTCAAGAGAAATCTCAGCGGGGGGGGGGGGGGGGAATGATTTTGGCTGAAACAACCCATCCCATGAGAGCGCGAACAGACAGACAAACAAGACCGAGCCAAAGATCCGTTCACTGGAGCCAGGACAGTTTCCTCATTGCCAAATGTAAAGAATTTAAAGTGTTTTTAATAAATTGCTGTTATAGACATAAAAAGGTGTAACCCAAAAACTATGTGTGGTGTGCACAAGGCTCTTGTAAGAGTCATTTTTTAAAACCAAAATTACAAGAGCAAAAGTTTAAGGAAAGCATTAAACAGTGTGTTCATCTGCTCTAATATAACTGGCAATTTTTAGCATTTCTGGCTAACTAGCGTGATACTTACAGCGTTATACATACAAGAAGCATATCAATAACTAACTATATTTTGTGGAGCTACAGATTACATTAAACCGTCAGTCGTGGATGCTAATAAGTAGTTTAGGCTAATCTAATATTAGCAGCTCGGTTATGATCTTTATCAGATTTGGGGAAGCCATTGCTACCCAAGATAGCGTGATTTTTGCCAAAAGACCTCATCCAAAAAGCATTTTTTTATAGCGCTAAAAACGGTGAAAACATACAGTTTGAAAATAAGAACAATTATGCTGTTTCTTTATTTAGCATTACATGTCTGCTGCATGGGTTGTCAACAGTTAGGATCCGGACTATTTTTTTTGCCTGGGACTTGAAGCTTTTCGTATTCTATCATGTACGCACCCATTATGTGCATATTTAGGAGCGCTTTTACAAGACTCTTTTCAAAACAAGTCATGCTAGAACAATAAAAAGTCACCCAGAGACTTTGTTTTCAACAAACTCGTGGAGCTAACGTTAGCTAGCTAATCTGCCGGCCGACTCTTTTGAGCCGACAAATAGATGGTTACTGACTAGAAACGAGAAGCCTGATTGTGTCTACATCTTAAACAAAAGGACCCATTGTTTCTCACATCACTCAGAATTTTGATGGTAAACCGTCACCTTTATTGTAAACGGCACATTATCAGTAATTAAGTTGTGCTGCTTACACAGCCCACAGTCTGTACTGGTCACCCAGCTGCAGTAGACGTCCTCATGGGCACATCCAGGACTGTAGTTACCCAGTCCGGTCTCTCTCTTATCTCCTACTTGTCTCAAGACTCGGGGGGTGTTTTCACTTGGACTTTGGTCTCTGCCCTTGAGTCCAATTCGTCTCTGTCTTTGTGAATTTGTAATTTGGTAGGAACAATCTTCCTTTCCAGTGTTGATCTTTATAGACTGCGGAGTTAGATGACATTTCAGGGTCCAACAATAAGGGTTGCCCGATGGCCCCGGGGCAAGTAAAAATAACTTTTGGTTAAATCATTTTTTCCCCCGATTGTCATTGATCTCTTGCGCCACCTCCCCTTGCCCACGCCGGAGAATGCTTTGAATATGCCGTTGGCTTAGCGAAAGCTCAATTGTTGAGTTTTGTCGCAAACAAAAAAGAATTGCATTGCAGCTTGCTGTTCCTCCAGTAGGCTGCACTGAGTCCTTGAATGCTCCAGTGCTGGTTCACTGCTCTCCGGGTGTTGTGGGAGAGAGCACTCTCACACTGAAGGAAAACTTACAGCAGGAAGTACCTCACCAATAGTAACCCCACTGGGATAGTAAGATTAAATGGAAAAAAAAAAAAAAAAAAAAAAAAGAGGGAGGAGAGATGAAGCGAGGACACAGCGAGCGGGGGGAAAGAGAGGGGAAGAGAGTGCAGAACTGCTGCTAATGCTTTCTGCAGAAACTGGCTCCTGAATGTTCCTGTAATTGGTGCGATCTAAGAAGTTGGATCTTTCCATTTCATTTCTTTCTTCTCCTCCACCTCCTCTTTTTTTCTCTTCTTCTCCTTTCCTTCTCCTCTTTCACCTCTTCCCCATCCTTTAACCTACAGGAAGCATGTTGGCAAGGTTTTCTTAAGTTCTCTGTCTCCTTCATTTAGCAAACCCAAGTCAAAGAGCAACCACAGAATGGTAAAAAAAAAAAAAAGTAACATTGAACAAGAGTGCAAAACAACTCTGCCCTCGAAGGAAGGCCCTGATTATTCCAATCAAAATGTGAAGTCAGCACAGTTCTAAATGAGCCAAGATCAACGTCAGTGAAGAAACACAGGTGGCGATTTCATGATCACCGCCTAAGAGATTTTCCACATGGGCTCTACTTTTAAACTTCCTTAATGTGCTGCTTACACAGCCCACAGTCAGTACTGGTCACCCAGCTGCAGTAGACGTCCTCACGGGCACATCCAGGACTGTAGTTACCCAGTCCGGTCTATCCTACTTGTCTCAGATTCAGGGGTGTTTTCATTTGGACTTTGGTCTCTGCTCTTGAGTCCACTTCATTTCTGTCTCCGTGCGATTTGCAATTTGGTAGGAACAATCTGCCATTCCAGTCTAGTGTTGGTCTTCATGGACTGTGGATTTTAGATGACATTTCAGGGTTCAACAATAAGGGCCCGATGGCCCCGGGGGCAAGTAAAACGCCACGTCGGGCAAGTACGTAGAACAACCTTTGGTTAAACAAAAACTTTTCTATCATTTTTTCCCAATCATCAATGATCTCTTGCTTCCCCTCCCCTTGCCCACACCGGAGAATGCTTTGAATATGCTGTTGGCCAATCAAGTCTAATGTACTATTTGTAATTAAATTAGTCAAACTCACAGAAGACACACAAAAATGTGAAATACATAGCTACAGGGCCCTGTAGTCACGGTTTTATTTTGAAAATCCAGCGCTGCAGGTTAGTGTAGACAGAGTTCTTTTAAAACGTTCTGATTGAGCGATAAAAGCCAGGACATGTCCTAAAACAATGAGTATAGGTGACAGTAAAAACAGACTTTGGGCAAGTAGAATAAACGTTGAACACTGCATTTTTAAAAATGTATTTAACGGTTTTCCTATTCCATATATCCCAGTTTATACGGATTGTACCGATGCAACAACCCTCCCAGTGTTCCTCTGGGGTCAGACTAAGAGGGCCTCCCAGGCTTGAGCACCTTTAAGACCCGTGGCTTTACAGCTGAAACACAACAGATAAGCTTGCTTAGCGGTGCATAAAGACTAGCTACACATCACTCTGAGGAGAGGACACACCGACTTACATGGATTATTCACCAGCTATATGATCCATTCATGACCATGCATGTGTGTGATAAGCCAATCGACAATGAGCCACGCTTGCTTTCCTGCACTGTGGGAGCTGGCTGATCGGTCAGGGTACTGTTTGAGGGTTTGGAATACCGGTGCCCATACAGAGTTTAGGTACCAATACCTAAACTTTTTTTTTTTTATACCTTACTACAGCTGTACAACTTTGCCTATTTGAAATACGGTCTAAAATAAGATCAATTCTTATTTAAATTATTATTTTTTTTTATATTAAATTTTTTTTAAAGACGAAGAATGTGACCATGCTTTCAATACATCATGATTCTGGACAGTTTATGATACTTGTACTACTATGTACACATTTCAGTCGGAACTTAAAAAATATCGAGATCGGGCGTCTTGGTCGCCTAGGGGGGTTAAAGATGCTAACAAGTTCTGAGTCCAGCCGGGATCCTTTTCTGTCAACTGCTTGCATTAAAATGAAGGCAACACACCCACTAAATTATTTTTTTTTTTTTTTAAATTGAGATCTGACATCCGGCTCTACTGAGGGCACAATCTGGATTGTGTGAAAAAAATAAAATAAAAGCAACGGTAATATTTTAGGTTGCATGCCTGCAACTCTAAGTGGATCTCCTCTTTTCCAAAAAAAGGATCATCCTATTCCCAACAAGCAAGCTGGGCTGACCTCCGGCTCAGATTCTGTCCCCAATCAAAAAAGCACAACGTCGTCGGTTAATCCGGCTCCATAATCACAAATGCTCCCGATCGCATCGGCCTCGGAGCTGTGTACAGAGTGTACAGAGCTGAGCGGGGCACCCTGGTATTACAGCACATGAATATCTCCGCTGATTAAATCATTAAGGAGCTTTTTTTTTTTACTAGCCCCACTAAAGCCCTGTCCACTAAATTTGCCTCCGTTCCTCTCCCTCTGCAGTAGATCTGTGGTTAGTGGGGGTGGGGTGGGGGGATGTAGTGGGGGTTGGGATTAACTTGTTTGGGCTGTCCGCAGGCTCAAACACTAAGCGCTCAATCACTCAATCACCGGGATCCACACGCTCCCTGGGACTTAGCCTCACAGATCCCGCTGACATTGACCACGGTTGGACTCTTGAGCCGACCCGCTGATGATCCCGTATCTCTATCTGCATTGCTGGGTCGACCAGCAGCTTGCCATGAATAATGATATCAAACAGAGAGGGGGGGGGGGGAGGAGGTAGAGCAGGTAGGTGCAGGATTAGAGGCTGTCTTTGTTTTTCTGTACTGTACGGCTGCGGTGGAATGTAACTAAGTACATTTACTCAAGTTCTGTACTTGTTCTTTACTCGGGTCTTTTTCTTCTCGTGCCACTTTCTACTTCTACTCCGCAGAGGGAAACATTGTACTTTTTACTCCACTACATTCATCTGGCAGCTTTAGTTACTTTACAAATTAAGATTGCTTTGCGCACAAAACACATGTAGTTTATAAAAATGTGTTTTTAGAAATTAGGCATGGCTGAAATGATTAGCCAACTAAACACGTAGTTGATGGAGTACTTTTGCTTTTAATACTTTAAGTACATTTTCCCGAGGATACTTACATACTTGACTCTGTTAACATTTTCGGTGCAGAATTTGTATGATCTGAATACTTCTTCCACCACTGCTGTTTGCAGGTTTTCTCACTGTAATGCCCAAAAGAGACAAAACACAGAGGGGATGTTTGATCCAAAATTGGCAGATTGTGCCTGAAAGAGACTTGTGGTATTCATCAAAGAGTAATTGTGCAGCATGTCGACAGTCCTCCTTTTCTACTAAGGAGACCATCAAACTTCTCGCTTCACGTCTTGCACTTCTAACAAGGCTTTTATACCCCCCCTTTCCTGTCCCCCAACATATTCAGAGTGCTCGTTTTATTAAAAAAAGACGGAATAAAAATATAATAACCTCTAGCTCTTTTTTTGTGCTTTCCTTTATTCCCAGGTTATCCTTGCGTGTTCTCTCACAGGCACCCAAATAAATGGACAGAGCAGCGAGAAGAACGGTGCGTGGCTGAGAGGGAGAGATAGAAGAGACAGAGACATCACATGGACGATCCTGGACAGCAACCAGCCATAAAGACCTGGAGGCAGCTGTCGAAACAACTACCAAAAACATACCAATGAATTCACCTCTCAAACCTCCCTGCAGAGCGGCAAGAACCGAAACTTAGAGTTGTGACGGAAAAGTGGAAAGACGACCAAAAACGGCGTTTCCTCGTTTTATTTTGTTTCCGTCGACTTTGAACGAAGCGCATTTTATGATGCTAAAAATGACTCTTTAAATTTACATGGAGTCTGGTGGGTTTAGCAAACGCAATTTCGCGGATGTTTTAAAAAAAATAAAAAGGATCTTACCCTTTTAACAGAAAGGTCGACCTCCTTAGAAATCCTTTCCATAATGTTGTCAGACACTTCGAATATTAATCGGAGCCTGACAGCGACAAAACGAGCACTTTTGTGAAGTTAAATACAAGTTTTAACATTGCCCTATTAACTTATATTGTAGCTTGTTTCGCCGCTTGCTTAATACTGGAGCAGTTTCAAAGATTGTTCCCATCAGTCACTTAGACACAAAAAAAAACTGGTAGTTACCCTTTAATACCTCTTCCCGATGAACGTTTCTTAATTCCCCTTCAGAACACGAGACAAAATATGAGTTTACTTGCAAAATGTAATGGGCAAAATAGTTGTTTTTCTCGATTGCATTGTTTTTGTGATTGTTAGAAGCCAAAATCGCGATTCAAATTTTGACTGATTGCACCGCCCTAGTGTCCCCTCCACCGTGCTCCAACGCCTTTCATTAGCAGAGAGCAGATCCCAATCTAACACTGCTGCAGGTCACTGCACCACACACACACACACACACACAGTACAGGCCACATCAGGCAATGATTACGCTAATGTAGCCGTCTAACAAACAGAGAAATACTGAGAGCCATACAACTGTGTGACGGGACTTTTTATTGTCCAAAACCTTGAGGAAAAATGGCCTTGATGAAAGCTAACTGTTGATTCAGGGCTCGGGCCAGCCGCAGGGAGCCCAACAGCCAAGTTCTGCAAGACTGCCTTCATTTATTTAGGGTTATTACATTTTCATTTTATTAACGCTGTCTCACTGCTTCACTATTTGTCTTAAAATGTGTATCCATTCTTTTATTTAAGTGTCATTATCTAAACAACTTATCTTTATTAGGCAATAGAGAATCCCCACTGGGGATACTTCTGTTGCTGGGGAGTGTTTTGGTTGGTTTTTGAAATATTTGTTTCTAGAACAGATTTTTTTTCCTGTGGGCTCACGTTGATCTTTAAAGTGTAAATACATGTGTGTGTTACTATGGGGATTATCTTTCCTCATACAGTATACAGACAGTTAGCCTCTGTGTTATTTTCTGTGAGTTGCAGCTTACTTTTCAGAGTCGAAAAGGTAAAAAAAAAGTGAGAAGTGAGAGAGAAGACATCTTGGCAGAGGCAGGAGGTGAGAAAAGAGCACGTTGAGGGTTTTCGGAGGAGAAGGAGAGAGATGGAGAGCAAATGAAGCGGTGCTGGTGTCTGTTTTCCCTCTGGCTGGTGATGGGCGACTACAGCCAGCATAAACACATGCCTTCATGGCTCACACATTTCCTGCTTCAGTCCACATCCCAGCGCCGGGCCACACAGGCTCAGGACACCACAGCGAGTTGTGCGTGTGTGTGCATGTGGGGGTGTATATATGTGTGTGTGTGTGTCTGCATGCTCACTGCTCTTGAGCTTGTGGTTAACATCTCTCTGTTATCATCCCAACTTC
Organism: Perca flavescens; assembly: GCF_004354835.1. NCBI lineage: Eukaryota > Metazoa > Chordata > Actinopteri > Perciformes > Percidae > Perca > Perca flavescens. The sequence goes on along the minus strand of NC_041345.1, from coordinate 23,972,938 downwards.
GACTACAGTATGTCCGCGCACACACAAATCACTCCTAAAAACACACATCTTGGCTGAATGTAAAGGAAGATATATTTCATATTGGGCTTCGAGGGAGGAAAGAACTCGGCGTATTCCCATCTGATTCTAACATATGTGGTTTAACAGGCATTAACACCATTCATCTCCTTACTTGTTGGCGTACCTCTCCTCCCACGGGCAAGATATCTTAATGCGTAGTGCTCTTGCTCTCTCTTTACGGTACGTGTGTGTGTGTGTGTGTGTGTGTGAGAGAGCGTGTGTTGCATCATACTGTTACTTTAAAGGGGGATGTGTAGCAGCAAGGTTGTCGAATGTGTTTATTCTACACAGCTCCTTTCATCTATAGAGAGCCTCTTTTTAATCTATAGCCAGAACCTCCTCTATCACCTTTCAGACAAAATCAGGCGGAAAGAGAGATTTAAGACACAATGACGACTGGTAGGAGCAGGGGAGTGTGGGAGATTGAAGTTGGGGGGGGGGACCAGAATAGAGAAAAGTGAGCAGGGGGAAGGGATGCAAAGGTCCTTGTAATCTGTCATCCTACAGAGACACTTCCCAAGAAAGGACGGCTCTGCCAGTCTCTGCTTTTTTTTTGTCGTCTTACGGGTACTGTAGGCCTGCTGTTATTCGGAAAAGACGTTAGCGGTCAACTCCAGCTGTGTCCTCACCCATCTACAATCCCAGGCTTATTTACGTCTGCTTAATTTTAAGTGTTCATTTGACGGCGGAGGAGAAGCTCCTCTCGCCATCCATTCCACCAGTTACTATATAGATTCACAGCAAAGGGCTCACTGAGGCAAATCCTTCCCTCTCTTCTTGGTAAATGGGGTGTAAAACAGGCCTGGTGCTGAGAGTGGCTGTAGCCCACAAGGAGATGATTATCTGGGACTAATTTCACCCACAGTGGGTCTCTGAGTATCCCTTAAGGATCATATAAGGACCTTATAGACACTGTCGTACTGGATGAGCTTTAACAAGATGATCCTCTGGGCATCATCCTCCCTCGGTGGGTAACGTGCAGTCTTGTCTGTTCAGAAGGTTGGCTTAAATAATAGGAACAAGACGGATGAGGTCTTATAGTTATGAGACAAAAACACCACAGACATCATTCAAAGGCCGTAAACATGGAAATGACAATATATATTTATACTGCATTCAGATATCTGGGTACCTATGCTGTGTGGAGCCTTAATACTATTTCTAATACAGCCTGGAGCGAGGCCTTTATGGCATTAGGGCACTGAGACAGCTGCTTATAACCAGTAATGGGCAATATACTTCAAATATGTAACCAAAACTAACATATTTCTCATTGGAAATTTTATATATATATATACCTACCAATTATAAAAATGAAAAACGAGTTGTATTGTGAGTAATGTAGACACCAGGAAGGATGCATGAAATAAAAAATATGATATCTTCAGCCCCCGCACCAGGCCAAAGACCCTCCATCCAACTCCCCTCAGACAGCCAACAAGAACAACAACATGCAGGAATAGCAGAACCTTACTGGGATTAGTAACTTGAATGTGATCACTGAATCACATTTTTTTTATATTTCAAAAAAATATTTGATGGATTGGCGGGACACAGTCATCATAGGCCGCCACACGCTAGGGATGTCCCGATCAGCTTTTTTGACCACCGATTTTTTAAATATTGAATATCTGCCGATACCGAGTCCCGCTCCGATACTTGTATTTTCCTAGATAAAAGTTTTTGCTTAATAACTAAGTGAACAAAGTAAGTAATAGATGTCTTCAGCTTAATACATTTTACTTTTTTGTAAAACTTACATATAAAATCAACTTCTACTTCGAATGGTGTCGAATTTACTGAAGTAAATGATCGGAGTGATCCCGGATTAGTTCAAAAAAATGCCCACGTTGGCTCGGACCTGATACTTCCCCATGCGATCGGGACATCCCTAACAACGACGACGACATCGATTTTGCTTTACGCTGGGTTTCCACAGGCTGCTTCAACAACAGCAGAGTGGAGCGCTTTCATTCATTTCATTCCCTAGTAGAACAGACCACCGACAGGGGCCAAAGTGCCCGGATGTTCACCGCTCTACCGCGCTCCAAAGCGGTAGCGGAGGTGCAGTTTGTATTGCGTTACTGTCCAACACTAACTTTAAAACACAGGGACAGGTCTCCGCCAGCAACACACACACACACCATCTGTGTCCAACACACACACACACACGCACAAAAAGGCACCTGTGTAATCACGTGTAACAACGTGTGTTAAGTACGTTTGCTAAAGTCATTAGCGCACACAAGATGAAAGCTGATCATCAGCACGCCTATCAGCTTACATGAAAATGAATATGCGTCACTCAAATGCTCTCATGTGACATTTTGTCTCTCTCCACCACCCCCCTCTCTGTCTGTCTGCTTTTCATTTTGCCTGTAGCCTCCTAATGGCTCTAGTGAGGTAATTCTTTTTGTTGAAAACGTACCGAATAACCCCTGTCAGTGTGTGTGTGTATGTGTGTCTTTGCATATGTATGTATGCATATATAGACACTGTTTATGTCTGTGCATGCATAAAGTGTGTGTGTGTGTGTGTGTGTGTGTGTGTGTGTGTCCTGTGGGCCCACAGCAGTTCTGTGCTAAGCTGAGCAGTGGGCTGTTTCAGGCTGCGGTCTAAATTCAATAAGCCAGGTTTGACATATGCTAGCATTCTGTACAAACACTGTCCAGTGGTCGGCCCTGCACTCTAACCCTGCTATTACAACTGCTGTGTGTGTGTGTGTGTGTGTGTGTTCCTGTTACAGAAAGAGCAAAGGAAGGGAAAGAAAAGAAAAACAGAGCGAGAGATGGCAACTAAAGTACTAAGACTAGGTGGAATCCTACAGTAGCGTAGGGGTGTACTAAATATAGCTGGATATTAAACGTTCATCTGCTATTTTCCGGATTGGTCCCAGTATTATTTGTTCTTAAAACTGTTACACAGACCCATTATGAACATGTCAGCTATTCAGGAAGGGAGACACAGAAACTTGAATTGGGTCTTGGATGACCCGCGGCGTTTATTCATGGTCAAACTGAAACCTACACTGTCCATTTTTCTACCGCTCGACAACTTTACGGCAAATTTCTTCTGTTTTGATGGCCAACACCTGAACAGCTGTCTGCTCCGAGCTCGTCCACGTCGCTCTCTCTCGCGTTCGACCACACACACTACGCTACTCTTATAACTTGTCTTGTCTGCTTTGCGTGTGGAGTAACAACCGTGTAAGCATTAGGGAAGTGGATCGGATGATTGATAACAGAGGCAAAGACGTCACCTGTGGAAACACTGCCGGTGCTATTAAAACATCCTGGGACAGCAGATGTAAAATAGCCTCCAGGCTTATTCTTATTATTATTTTTATGTATTATTAGTGTGCATTGTCCCTGATAAAGGAACCTGAAATAAATAATTAATTAATTAATTTTGAAAGAACAACGGCAAATGGGGAAACTCCAAGTCGACCGACTGACAGCAGCACGTCATCACTCACTCAATGACAGACGTTCGTGTTTACAGGGCTGGTCCCCCAAATTTGCAGCGGTCCAGCCAAAAATACAGTCAAACCAGAGTCCAGGGAGGGTAGCGTGATCGGGTGTGCAGGCCAGAACAACAAAAAAATGTTCAAATGTTCTTCCACAACAAAGGAAATCAAAAAAATCCCCGCAGCCAAGCACCGGCAGGTGGCGCCCTACATCAGCAGGGTTATCCCATGGTGGCGCGGCGACCACACGTGACGTGAGCTACAGAGCTAACCCCTGCTCGCGTCAGTCCTCCCAAAAAAAAAAAAAAAAAAACCTGCTCAGAGTGCATCGTGGGTGAAGTCTGTCTGCCCCCAGACAAGACCGGTCAATCCAGACAAGATTAATCAAATAAAGAATGTGACCTTCACGGATAAAAGAAACTTAAAAAGAAAAGTGACCTATTCTTATCCATACGCCCAAACAACCTAATTTGTTTTCATTAAAAACAGCCTTGGATCTTGATATACTGTATAATGAAATTCACCAAATGGGAAAAAAAATAAAAAATACAGCGAATTGGTTCAGTGCTCTGAGAAACCAGCGAGGATGTTAATCTGGAGAATTAACTGTTCTTTGCTGTGCTGTGCTCTGATCTAATGGACCAGCGAAGGCCATCAGATAAAGGCCTTCCACATCCTGAGAGCTGGTGACCGTCTGCCCACCATCCTACCTATCTGCCGGCCTCTCCATCTATTCTTTGGGGCTGAACGATTCAATACATTTTTTATATTTTATAAAATAATATTGCGATATGTTAAAGGTCCAATATGTAATATTTGTACTGTAATAAATCCAAAAATGACACCAACGCCTCATCAGATATTAAGGAAACATGTTAAACTGAAATACTAGATTTTCTGACAACAATGCTAATGTCAGTATTTTTTCTTTTTGAAATTTACATTCCGTGACGGAATTTATGTTTATGTTTTGATCTGTGTGTTGTTATCAACGGCCCAGTTTGACAGGCAGGCCGGGTTGCCAGATATACCTGTAAAAACATAAACCCAGCGCGCTACAGCTGTAACATTAGTACAGCCATGAAAGCAGCAAACAAACGAACAGGATCAACGGAGATAGATTCTACATGACATAAAAAAAAGAAAACAGCATGTTTCTAACAGTTGACCAGAGACGTAACAACCCCCTGGTAAATATTGGAGATGTATTTGAAAGATGGAGACAGCTTAGAGCCCAAAAGGACGCAGAGTTGGCTTATTTTCTCCTGAACAGGTAAGCATTAGCTTCAGGCTAATTTATCACAGCTACTAGGGATGGGCATTTTTTGTCATTTCAACATTTGTGTACTCACATTGAATTATATAGCTAGAGTACCCGAGTTGGTTACTCGCAAAAACAACTGAGACATAGCCAGTAAAGTGATCCCAACTGGTCCTGGCTAACGCCGGCATGCTAACCCTGCTAACGTTACCGGGAGGACCAGGCATGCAGCCCATGGCTGTTTACAACGTGTAGTTCAGCAGCTGGAGCCGACAACGGTGAGTTATTTTAAGCCACGAGAGGGGGGCTGTAAATCGGAAAGAGAGGACTGTGAGTTTGCAGTGCGATTGTTGCTGTAATTCTAAGCCAATGAAGTGTGTTCCGTCGGCAAGGTAGTGGTATTTTTTGCGTTTCGTATTGTAATTCTAAGCCGAGGAAGTGTGCCTGACTGGCGTGTGGAGAGGACGGTGAGGTTGTTGTGTTTTTAGCGGTTCATACTGTAATTTTAAGCCGAAAAAGTGTGTCTGTCAGTTGGTTACAGAGCTCCGCGTGAGCGCGGGCTTTTATGTCAATATAGCCAGCATCTACCGTTAGCTACTCGGCTGTGCTGTGGAGTAATGTCTGGCTATGTGAGACTAGCATCTACCGTTAGCTACTCGGCTGTGCTGTGGAGTAATGTCTGGCTATGTGAGACTAGCATCTACCGTTAGCTACTCGGCTGTGCTCTGGAGTAATGTCTGGCTATGTGAGACTAGCATCTACCGTTAGCTACTCGGCTGTGCTGTGGAGTAATGTCTGGCTATGTGAGACTAGCATCTACCGTTAGCTACTCGGCTGTGCTGTGGAGTAATGTCTGGCTATGTGAGACTAGCATCTACCGTTAGCTACTCCGCTGTGCTGTGGAGTAATGTCTGGCTATGTGAGACTAGCATCTACCGTTAGCTACTCGGCTGTGCTGTGGAGTAATGTCTGGCTATGTGAGACTAGCATCTACCGTTACCTACTCCGCTGTGCTGTGGAGTAATGTCTGGCTATGTGAGACTAGCATCTAACGTTAGCTACTCCGCTGTGCTGTGGAGTAATGTCTGGCTATGTGAGAAAAGCGTCTAGCAACATTGTTGTGAATGCTGCGGTATCAGCCTGGCAACCCCCGTGAACTTTGAGTCTGGGCAGGAGGGGGCGGGGGAGACGACTCTCCAGTATTTTGAATTGGTAGTGCAGTAACTATTTTAACCGCTAGCTGCCAGTATTACATACAATATTACATATTGCACCTTTAAGAGTTTATTTATTTAATTGGAAATAAATGCAATTACACTACGGTCCCGTGACGCACGAGAGTAAAGCAGTCTACAGAGGAAGCCTCAACTTGCCACGCTATGCTGTACCTTGACCTCGACAGAACCTGACAACGCGGAAACTTTAGTGTCAAAAGAAGGGACAGTCATCAGTAGAGATGCACAGATTACAACTTTCTAGGCCGATTCTGATTTCCAATTTTCTTTGAGTTAGGCCACCCGATTCCGATTTCATTTTTTCTAACCACTTTACAGCACATTTTTGGAACAGATAATGGATCACTATAAAATAGAACTATATAAATTACTCCTGGTGTGGAAAATTCACACACATCTAAAGTGCAATGTTAGAACCATTTCCTTCTTTTCACACCCGATATTAACTAAAAAATAACTAAACTAAAAAAATTGATTTTGGTTTTTGGTGTGGTCCCTCCACGCCCTACTTTTTCCCTGCAGGTGTTGTATATTGCAAACTTGTTATGTTCTGCACACACGATGAAGAATTTCCAAACAGCTGACATGTTGCAGGTTAAATCACGAGGTTCCCTACATGTGCGAGAATACACCGCGAGGTACGCGCCACACACGGAAATGTTGTGAGAAAGGAAAAAGAGAATGTGCCGTCGCATCCGTGTGTGCGTGCGTCCTTGAGAACTGTAACTCGTAGAACTTATGTTGTCAGTTTATTGTAGCGTTGACCGACATGAAATCGGCATATGTCAGACTGACCTGCCCGTCGCCGGTCATGGCCGAGCACGTGAAAACCGGTCAATTCCGCTCACCGGCCGGTCTATCGGTGCACACAAGTCATCAGTTGTGTGGGACTACTTTGGCGTTAAAAACACTACTAACTTGTATCAGCTCTGACTGAAAATTGCAATTGAGATTATTTTCCAAAATATTTCAGCTACACTACCCATTGGACTAACTTACTGCCTACCTAGTCTCGCTTTTGCCAGACATTCCTCCACAGCGCTGCAAAGGAGGGTCTGGCTAGTGGTTATTGGAATTTCTTTAATATATATTTTTAATATAGAGGTTTACTCCTCGACGCAGCGGCCGCGGGTTCGACTCCAACCTGCGGCCCTTTGCTGCATGTCATCCCCCACCTCTCTCCCCTTTCATGTCTTCATCTGTCCTATGAAAATAGAGGCCTAAAATGCCCAAAAAAATTGTTTTAGTGGTGCAACAGAAAACTCAGATTGGACAGATAGTCTAGCTAGCTGTCTGGATTTACCCTGCAGAGATCTGAGGAGCAGTTCACCATAGTCCTCAGAAATCCACCGGAGTTCAGAATTACAACACAAAGAAAGCAGAAGGTAACGGACATCCGGCCGAAAAAGAGAGACATCCAACAGAATTTCCAGCGGCACCGGAACATTCCCGGAAGCGGAACGTTGTGGATATAGACTACAGCCCTCCTTACAGACCGTTTGTCTACCAAAGCTCCTGTCTGCTAAATGAACAGCCTCTTCCCTACATTACAACCTGCCCGACGCTCCACGTGTCTCACTTACTGACTCCCAGACATCAGCCCCACTCCGTCTTAGTGACGCTTCTCCCATAAAGCGCTACAGAGTGTCAGCCTGCGTGTCTGCCAGCTTGCTGCTCCCATAAAGACGCAGGAATGGGGGACCAATCTCATTAGGGCAAGATTACGCCAAATCTGTTTGCTGTCCCTCCGCTGTCGTCGCTGCTGCAGCTATGATGAGTGGTAATGCTACTGGTAGCTATTGTACCAGCTGACATGCACACAAACACACCCACTTTCCACACAATCTAAGCTGTTATGAGATATTAATCACCGCTGTCACTGGTTTGGAGTGGGAGAGTTAGCAGTGGCCTGACCAAGTTAGAGAGTTTGTGTGTGTGTGTGTGTGTGTGTGTGTGTGTGTGTGTGTGTGTGTGGGTGTGTTGTCTTTGTTCAACTGTATGCTCCAAGCCCACCAACAAGTCCCAAAACACCCAGGAGAGATGAGTAACAGACCGAAGACAGAACCCGAAAAGGCTATAATGTTATGAGAGGGAGGGGGAGAGGGAGAGAGAGAGAGAGAGAGAGAGAGAGAGAGAGAGAGAGAGAGAGAGAGAGAGAGAGAGAGAGCGAGCAACAAGTGCGTAAGAGACTGCACTGGGGAGGGAGAGAGAGGGAGGGATTGAGGGAGAAAGGGAAACACGTGAGGAGGTTAAATGTAACAGAGGGTTTATTGTGTGTGGTTCTTTTGGGGAGGGAACGAAGCGAGCGAAGGAGGGGAAGGGAGCAGGCTGAGGGGAGGAGACGAGGAGGAGGAGGAGGAGGAGGAGGGAGAGAGTGGGAACAGCGCGTTGGCACAGGCCACAACGTCAGGCAGACCTGCAGACGGAGGCCTCCCTACCAAATAAGCAGCGCCATAATCAGACTAATGCTGCTCAGGAGACGGCCAGCACACTGGAAAACTGCAAACTGCTATGGCACAGGATTAAACACACTGCAATAAGGAGGCTTTTCATGCTCGGGTCGCCCACAGACTACACACAAAGCCCACATCAGCAAGTGTGCCAGGCAATGCGCTCAACATTTTGTCCTGGATAGTCATCTCACGGAACTCGGGACATTTCAGTCGCACGGGCGGGAAGAGTGTTGAGCATGAAATGAATAGTTCTACATTTTGAAGACCTATTTGTTTACTTGCAGAGAGTTAGAGGAGATTAAAACCACTCTTACGTCTGTGTGTGTGGAGCAAGAGCCAGGAGGCGATTAGCCTAACTTAGCATGAAGACTGGAAACAGGGGGAAAATAGTTAGCCCGGTTCTGTCCAAAGTTCAAAAGTCTGTCCACCAACACATTTTAAGCTCACTAATTAACATGTTTTTACACACACACACACACACACACACACACACACACACACACACACAGAAATGTAAAAATCGTCGAGTTACGCTAAAGAATAGATAAATGAAATGAAAGAACTGAGATACAGTGCGTTACTTTGAGTTTTAGACATTCTGATGTACAGAGCCAGGCTAGCTGTTTCTCCCTGTTTCCAATCGTCATGCTAGGGTACATGTAGGCTCATCGACTGCTGGCTGTAGCTACATACTTAACCCACAGACATGAGAGTGGTGGCAATGTTCCCATCCAACTCTCAAGGAGCCAGTGGGCAATTGGAGTTTAAAGTGGAAATAAAACAGACTGGGTAAAAACAAAAACATGATTTATTATGAGTGGGAAATGTATATTCTATTAAGGTCAATACAAACCATGTAAAATCAAGCATCTCTTCTTAGCTCACTGACTGGAAAAGTGAAATATATGTATAAAAGGAGAGTGCCGTTTAATTTAACTGAACAGCTTCGGAGTCATTGGAATGGTTATAGGACTTCTTGCAACTTTGGGCCGTATCTCGTGATATCAGCTCTTGCGATGTAACGAATTGCTTCACGGCACTGCACACATACGCCCATTCAGGAACCGGCTAACAAGGTAGCGATGGAGTCATGGCAAAAAAGAAGCCGAAAGCTAGGAAAGCACTCTTGGAGGAACAGACAAAAAGGAAACGGCAGACTGACCGAGCGAGGAGTCAGACACGAGTAAACATCGGAGCTGCCAAATATCTATTCCGAAGCTGTAGGGGGCGCTCTATAGAGAAACCTGCGAGCAAAAAGCGATTTTGCATAGCGCCCCTTTAAAATCACTATAGCTACTGGCCACCAATGGCAGCACACCGAGCCCACTGTGGTCGCTGAGCATGGGAGTAATCCTGCGACATGTCTGAAAATGGCTCAGTATTCACTACCTAGTGCAAGGTATTTACTATCATGTTAACGAAGTTGTTGGAATTTTCTGGGAACTGATGTCCATAACAAATAACCACAAAGCAATGCTTCCTTTGATAGGTATTTGGAACACAGCTTGGGTTTGCATCGACTTTACCGGAAGACGCCTCTCTTTGTTGGAAAGGGTGTTTGATTTATGACAAAACTATCTTAGCTCAAGGTCCCCTTACTAGCTTCTAGGAGCTATCAACCTTATCTCAAAGTCTTCATCAGCAAATGGAACTGGCTTGGTTTTTTATTTTTGGGTTGACATTTTTCGTCCACCTTAAAAACTGTTTAAATAGAGTGCACACAGTGGGTTTGTATTTGAGACACTTTTCCCGTAGTTCTGAAATGTCCTGGTTCGTTACGATGGTCCTGAAAAGCGACAAATGCACGCGCACACACACACACTCCTCGCCAGCAGCAGGAAGACAAGCAGCAGATAATGATCTGTGTAGGGGCCGAGTGGTTTCTCTCCGTCTCTCTTACTCACTCTTGCACTTACTCGTTTTCTCTCTCCATCTTTGACAGATTTCAAGTAAATACCAGCAAACAAGCAATTATTTCTGGCAGCCTGGGCCCTTCTCTCTTCCAAAAGACATGGAGCAGAGGGAGAGGGGGTGGATGAAATCACCCTAACAGATGTGATTTAAATCAATATTGCATTATATGTGCCTTTATTTATTTATTTAAAATAAAAAAAATAATAAAAGTAACACAGGGAACCAAACCAATGAAGGGCCCTGTGATGACTGCTGCCCTTCGCTTGACGGAATAATTGCTTTCAATACGTCAGGGTTTTTCATTTTTTAATTTCCTTTTACCCCCTGCCTGTCCTTCTTCTGTGTTCCTCCAGGTCTGAGCAATCCCCCCGATGTTAAAATAATATAAAAAAAAAAGAAGAAGAAGAAGAAGAAGAAAAAAATCATCCGAGCTGTCAAACGTAGAGTTTTAACACAAACCATCTGGTGGAACGATGGAGGTAAACAGGCGTAAACAGAACCGGACTGGGAGGAAGGGGGGGAAGAGGGAGGCAGCTGAGGGAGGAGAAGAGAAGCAGAGATCCTGAGAGAGGGGAGATGGGGTGAGATAAGCCCAATGTTACGGAGGAGGAGTTGGAGTAATAAGAGACGGAGCTGGAACGGTGGGGAGACATAAAAAATAGAAGTGGAAAAGAGGATTTGGATGCGAGGGAAGGGAAGAGGTGGAGGATGAAGAGGAGGCGGAGGAGAAACGGATGATGGGGAGGAGAGGAGGGGGTGGAGAGGGTGACAACAATGTAGTCTGGGAACAAATGAAGGTGTTGTAGTCGAGCTTTGACAGAAGGAGAGGAGGAGTGGGAGCTTCAAACACTCTTTCGTGTTGCATCCATTATTACAGAATATGGGACAATAGGAGGGCTCCATTCCAAAGTGCTATGAAACCAATCGGAAATTTTAAAAGTTAGCTCACACTAATTGTAACACCGTTTCATTTATTAAATATGTCTGATTAAAATTACATTGAGACATGTGGCGCACGTTGATTTTAATAACATTTACATTTCAAGCATTTGGCTTTGAACCGTTATTTCACTGACTATTCTGCTAAACTCTGAATACTATGTGCACATGGCAAAGACTGGTTAGGGTTAGGGAAACATTGTTGTTATGGCAAATAAGCTACGGGTAAAGCTACTGTGTGGAGGCTTTGGCTACAGCCGTAACTGAACCGAAAACCAAGATAAGCAGTAAGAAAACATTGTTGTAAACTGAAACTAACTCAAAACGATATCCTTTAGGAAAACCAAACTGAAACGATATTGCCTGGTTAAAAAAAAAAGAAAATTACAAATAAATTAAAAAAATTAAAAATTAACGTACCGGTAAATTAATTTCAGTTTTGTAGCTATAATAAATAACCAAAGGAAGAAAAAAAAGGAGACAGCATGAATTTCCGTCAACTCTCAGGTCTAATGTTAACCAACTGGGTTCAGGTTGAAGTTGATTTCCATAACAACCCTGACAAAAACTACTGTAAAACTAAAAGTCAATACATAAAAATTAAGGCTTTCCAAAAAACTCAAACTGGACTAAAACTAGCTAACAATACATAAAAACTAAACAGTTCTAAAAAACTCAAACTGAACTAAAACTAGCTAACAATACATAAAGACTAAACCTTTATAAAACAAAAAACTCAAACTGAACTAAAACTAGCTAACAATACATAAAGACTAAACCTTTATAAAACAAAAAACTCAAACTGAACTAAAACTAGCTAACAATACATAAAGACTAAACCTTTATAAAACAAAAAACTCAAACTGGACTAAAACTAGCTAAAGCACTCTGAAAACTAACTAAAGCTAAACTCAAATGAAATTGAAAAGTCAAAACTAAAAACACAATAAAAACTAATTAAAAATGTAAAACTAGAATAACCTTGCTGCATAGCATTGTTTCTACTAATTGCACCCCCCCCGGTTTTGTTTGTATCATGCACGCCCACAAGGAAACAGTTCCAAGCACGCTGCCAACCGTTTCCCACTGTTCCACTCAGCGTTGGTAAAGGTGCCTACAAACGCAGTCAAAAAGAGGACTGCTACCGTGGCAAACACAGATGCTAGCAAACAATGTAGGATTTGAAACATTTAACAAATCGGCGGAATTGCACGTTAAAGTGCGCTGCAAAATTGTCCACTATAAACAGGATTCCTAGCGATACTGTTCAGATTTGTGAGCAGTGCCCACACACCATGTGTCTGTCTCTGTACAGTGATCTTGCAAAGTGGCGAGGAAATTGTAGAACGGAGTGCTAAGAAAAAAGGCTGAAAGTTGTTGGTTTTTTTTATTTGAGAATGAGCAAATTGAAGACTATATGGGAGAGGAAATATGATTCAGGTGAAGATGGACGTGAAATGAGTTTTGGAAGCAAATCAGTTCCGTGGTATCTTACCTTTAGTTGAGACGGCAGTAGGGCAGCAGCAGAAACATGGGAGGAAGAAAGAAAAAAAGACTTTAATTAGCATGATGGTTTTAGTAAACACTTGCGTCCACTAGTCTAATCCAGGTCAGTTGGGGCTGGTCACATGGTCGATCAAAGCTCAAAGCTAAAATGCACCATTGCTGTAGCTTTGATACACACTTTCTTCCCTGTGTGGAACCTATAACGCAAAACACGACGATTTGGTTTCACATTCATACTGTTAATAAAAAAAAGTTGAAACAAGTACTGGATTAAGTAAATATTTAAAAAATGCTATCGTTCAACATGATAACCTATGTCAGATTGCAGGGAGCCAGGTTCCAGTCAGACCAAGATTATTCGTTCTGGGAGATGGGTCTATCCTAAAAACGGGATGGATAAGCACATAAGAAGCTGGGTCCAGACTAGTTTAATGATAGCCAGACAGATTCTTCTAAGAGGATGGAGGAATGAAGGGGTGCCGTCAATCCAGGACTGGGCCTGTGAGATGTCAAAAAGATGTCATACAAACAGTTTGCCAGATTGGAGCTCTATACTAGAAGTTGCAAGTTGTACGTTTTGTGTGTTAAAAAATAAATACATAGTTTATCACAAAAAAAGGCTATCATTCACACGCAGCAGCAGCAGACCTGCGAAGATGACTGCATTAGCTCATGTGACATAAGGAAGTGTGATATGAAGCACCATATGATAAGGGCTTTCTTGTTACGGTAATGCTTCTAGGATACAGGCTAAAGGTGATGGGAAGCAGCGGCATGAAGATGCTTCTCAAGAGGTGGAGGAGGCAGTATGGAGTGCTGGACGCTAGCCAAGCTAGCAGCGGGACTCGCCAACGACCAGACCGCCAACCTAACGCCCAAACTCACAGTTAGTACTTTGGTTCGGACTGAAACATCTACTCAATATCTAAACACCTCTGACTGGTTGGCCACGAAATGTTGTCCAGACAGTCATGGGCAATCCTAAAGAATATGGAGATCTACTGACTTTTCCTTTACAACCACAACGAGGTTGACATCTGTGGTTTTAAGTGAAATGTGTTCATCAGGTTTCCAATATTTCGGTTTAAGACCAAATATCTGTGAAACTACGATGACATTCCCACCAGATTCAGCTGTACTTTGTGTGAAATGCTAATAGAGCTGCAAAGATGAATCGATTAATTGCCAACTATTAAATTAAATCGCCAACTATTTTGAAAATTGATCAAATTGGTTTGAGTCATTTCAACAAGAAAAAGTTTAAATTCTCTTGATTCCAGCTTCTGAAATGTGAATAGCTTCTGGTTTCTTTGCTCCTCTGTGACAGTAAACGGAGTATCTTTGAGTTGGTGACAAAACAAGACATTTGAGGACGTCCTTTTGGGGATTTGGGAAACGCTGATTGTCATTTGTCAGCATTTTCTGACATTTTATGGGCCGAACAACTTCTCCATTAATCGAGAAAATAAATCGACAATGAAAATAAGCGTTAGTTGTGGTCCTAAATGCTAATTAGCAAATGTTAGCATGCTTACACGTACAATTAATTAAGATGGTGAACATGGTAACCAGTATTTCTACTAAACAATAGCATTTTTGGGATTTTTGATTGATTGAACTAAACTTCATTGTGAGCAGGTCAGCATGCTGACATTAGCATTTAGCTCAAAGCCCTGCCTCGCAGAGCTGCTTGCATGGCTGTAGACTCTTAGAGTAAGTTCTCTTTCTAGAGGGAAACACGCTGGCAGGTTACTGATTAAGGTTGAGTGTGTCGACATTATCTGGGTTTGTAATAAGACTGGAAACAGGACGCGTCCTTCGATATCCATCGTGTGTTAGCGAGGGAAAGGCTCAACAAGGGAAAAGATTAAGGAGGGGAAAAGAAGAGTTGAACAACCCCAGTTTTCCACAGGTACAAAGAATGCCTGAGTGCAGTCACAGCCCAGTACGCTAACCTGACTCCGCCAGATGGATTGCTTCGCATTTGCTCGGCATATCCATCTGGGAACTTTCCGTTGGAGAACTTTTGGGAAGGGGCGGAAATACTGGTTAGCTGATTGGATGAACCATCTGTTTATCACCTATATTGGTGATAGACGGGCCAAATCAACCAATCAGATCCACGAAGCGTATGAAAATACAACCACAAGCCCGCCCCTGCTGCTGCAGGCAAAGCATAGCTCGTTAGCTCAGCATGCAAGCAACATGTCGGTAAAGGAGATTTGCCGTTTGTGTAACGAGAATTTAGGAATAAAAGGCACCATTTCAGGTTCCCGGACCATATTCCAAAAGAAGGATCCAAGAGAAAAAAAGCATTAGCGAGCGGCTAACAGAATTAGGGCTACCGCTGTCTGAAAATACTGGTTAGCGGATTGGATAAACCATCTGTCTATCACCACCTAACCCACCTCAAAACCAACGCTGATTGGCCCGGTCGTTTGGCTAACGGCTCCAAATTTTCTCTGCCTCAAGATGCCAGACTGATCTGCGAGTGGAAAACTGGAGCTCGCGAGATCAGGACGGTCTCACGAGGCTAGTAGCACGCTCCTTCATGATTGTCAATGACTCCCCCCATCCCCTCCCACTCTCTCTGTATATTCCTCCTTGTGGTGGCATGGCCCCTGTCAGGTGACACGGGAGCTGATGAGGCCTGACCGAAGGTCAGCGACCCCACTTCCTACTCTAATTGGCCCTAGGCGATAAAGCGGCCCCCTGGGACTGGGGGGGGGGGTGGTGGGGACTTGGTGGGGCAGGGAGGAGCGAGGAGTTGTGGAGTGGGGTGAGTAATGGGGGTCCAGCGAGGCCTCTTCTAACTCAAGCGTTTGGTAATGCGCTAATTAATTTTAAGAGTTCGACATCCCCCCCCCGCGCGCCTTTCTGGCCCTCACTAGAAACAGATGTTAAGCTGAGAGGGAGGGGAGAGGAGTGGTGGTGGTGGGTGATACGGCGAACACTGCTGAGCCAAACCCAGATACAGATCTCCAGAAGAGGAGGGGAAAAGAGAGCAGAGGGTGACAGAATAATGAGAGAAAAAAAAGAATGTTCCAGAAAGGATCGGAGTCACTTCGCCGCACCCCCTCCCCTGACAGGTGAAGCGGATGACAGTGCAATTTCACACCTCGCTGAGCGAATGGCAGATATTTCTGTGTTAGCGAAGAGAACAAAACATCCTCCTTGGGGGGAAGTTTCAAGAGGCATTTGTAACTTAATGAAGATACAGTGAGGATGGTGTGTGTGTGTGTGTGTGTGTGTGTGTGTGTGTGTGTGGGATACACACAACATTCAAATGTGAAGCTGTCAGCTGTAAGCGCAGGTTAACGGGAGCAAGAGGTTTTTTTTATGCCTAAAATGTCAGGGGGATCTGGAAGTGATCTGTGGCCCTGACATGGAAACAGGAGGGGGCGAAGTGTGTGTGTGTGTGGGTGCGTGGGGTGGTGTTTAAGGGGGTGTGGGGAGGTCCAGGGAGGCCCAGTTGTTGTAACCTCTGACCTTTCGGCACGCTCCAGGGCCTCCCAGAAGCCACTTCAAATGCACCCTGCATGGGAGCCCCCCGTGCCACAGAGAGAGAGAGAGAGAGAGAGAGAGAGAGAGAGAGAGAGAGAGAGAGAGAGTCTCAGCTGTCATCGCAGTCACAGAGACGCATGTACCTACTAAGACCTACTCACAAAACACTTTCTGCTTCCGTTTCTGTTCGAGTCCAGAACCACACACACACCTCCCAGTTTTCACCTTTAATTTCTCCTTAAGTAGCTTTATCAAATATCTTCTTTCTTTGTAAAATGTAAAGGTTAAAGCTTCCAATGTTCAATTGTAAATTGCTGAAAAATAGTTATCAAAAACTGCTAATTGGTTTAGTTTAAAGTGTGCACAAAGCTATGTGAATCTACTTGCAGTAATACTGACGGTATGTACAGTAAAATGATGAATGTGAAATTAATCATTTTCAAAAAAAAAAAAATAATAACCAAAAGACACATTAAAAAAAAAAAAAAAAAGAAATAATTGAAAATAAATAAATTGGAAGATAAAAAAAAAAAAACTTTGTGGGGCAGAGAACAGTGTGCGGACTCTCTTTAATGCACATTTCTTTTCTCCACAGTTCAGCATGACACATTTGGTATCTTTGGGAAATTTGGGACCTCAACAAGGCATTTAAATAAAGGTCTGGGACTTTGGAGACCAAGTTTGGCTGCATGGCGAGAGTTTGTATGACTAACCCATTGGCAGGTGAGGGGTTTAAGAGGTTACTCTCACCTGAAGCACTAGCCCTCTCCCCCTTTAGCTAGGGGTGTCAATCACACCTTTGATCACAACACGATGAGATATCGATTCTTTGGACAATGATACAATTACTGATATCACAGGTCTGCCACGTTACGATTTTGATTGGATTCAATTCAATTCAGGGGCCTGCGACTGATACGAGACTATACATAAACCCGTTTAAACACAATTACATTTATATATATATATTTACAGAAAGCAACACATTTGATTTGACAATTTCATTACTAAACTCCAGACATTTAAATTGAAAACAAAGTACTCTTTTTAGTAAAAAGAATAAAATATAAAATGGGAATTTCAAAATCAAGGCGCATCTTAAAGATGACGATATGTATGGATATTTTCACTTTGTATCAATAACGTTGGATCGTTGAGGATCCAAGCGACATATCGATCTAGACCGATGTAATCTAAATCAGGGTTTGCTTTTTTGTCACTCCCTCTCCCTCCAGACTTTTAACTCTGTGCTCTTGGATCCTCACTGATGTCCACACACATGCACACTGCATACTGTACAAAAACCTCAGCCCTTCGCTGCCCTGCAGAGCATTAGACGTCAACCAACAAGGTCCAGTCTCTGTGTTACTCCGTTGGCGTTAGTGCGTGTGGTCTGATTAGTCAGGCCCCTCCCTGGGCTTTAGCTCTGGCCCAGGGAGTCGGCGCTGCGCTGGGTGAGTGAGCAGCGAGGCAGTGTGATGAGGGTGAATTGTCGGCGAAGAGGAAACGCGATATCCGTGAGCAGTCCACCTCCAGGGAGAAAGTAGACCCAGAGCACCCTTAAAATGCCAACCCCCCTCAATTCTTCTCATAGCCCCGCAGCTATTTGTGACCTTTTTCAAAACCACCTGATGGGAATCTATCATCAATCTTCTTCACACCCACCCCCACCCCTTACACTCACACACACTTTATTTTTTGGTCAATACTGAAATCATGATTATTTAACACGATTGGTTACTGACTTTTGGAAATAAGTTTCATTTACTGAACTTAAAAAAAAAAAAAAAAAGTTAAACAAATAGACAGTGAAAACACCTTGAACTGTGAAATTTCCCTTAATACTTTGCCTGTTGAACTTTGATTTCCCCTTCAGAACGCAAGACAGAATAAGAGCTTACTTGCATAATGTAACGTGCAAAGTAATTGTTTTTCTCGAATACAATGTTTTTGTGATCGACGGGAGCCCAAATCGCGATCAAAATTCGATTCATTGCACAGCCCTGGCGTGCACGATATCGATCCACTACACACGAGGGAATTCCCTTCCAGCATTAGCCTCCTACAACAGTAGCACACACTTCCAAGAGACTGGGGGCGGACTGCTCATTTACTTTGGCTGTGTCAGAGCAGGCAGCAGCCACCTTGGCCAGACCCACTCTTCCTGCGTCTCTCCTGGCCCACAGAGCAACAACAACAACTAACAGAGACAGAGAGAGAGAGACAGACAGAGAGAGAGAGAGAGAGAGAGAGAGAGAAACCCGGAGGAGAAAAGGGAAATATTGTAATTTTCCCTCCACTACATTTATTTGACAGCTTTAGTTACTAAAAAACCTTTATCCATTATATCGTCACTGTTGGGGAAAACTTGGTATGTCCAAAACTGTTACTATTCAGGAAATGAAAAAAAACTGTTATTGACCCATTTACCTTTGTTAAAACCAGATGAAACCGCTTTGTCGCTGTTCAAATAGTTGTGAAACCCACAGACCGACGGAAAGAGTGACCAATGGCATTGATTTATGAAAGAATTAAAATGACGAGATATGGATATACAAGGTTTCTGCCCAACAGTGACAAGAGAGATCATATATAAAATATGAGCTTATATGCGATCACTGCTCCACCTCCACAACATTAAAATGCTGCGCACAAGTTAATGCATCACTTGTACTAATCCAATAATATGGTATATACCACTGACAGGGTTACTGCATACTGCATAATGGGTGCTTCACGTGCTTCTAAATGCAATTTAATGTAATGTAGTTTATTTACATTGTGGCAGCGCTAAAAAGTTATCAAGTCCATTACATTTACTTATAAGCTGCAGTTACGTTAAGTCCAAAAAACACATGCAAATATGTGTGGCATAACTCAGTTTTTCCAATACTTTCTTCAGTATTAACAATCTAATGATGTCATATGTAATAATATCAGCCACAAGCAGGGCTACCGAACTCTGATACTTTTTAGGCACGACCAAATGGCTTCCTTATTATCGAGTATCGAAAAAATATACCGGTATCGAAGTCAGGGTATCGGTACCACTATAGGTATCAATAACGACACCCATTTTTTTAAACTTATGTAATGGTTTTGATAATTTCTTTAGCCACTGAAGGTTAACGATGAAGAGAAGGAGAGACCGGAGAAGAGAGAGAGAGAGGCTCTGCCAACCACCCACTAGCCTGTGTCCCTGTTCATAGTTAATTTAAAAAGCACCAGTTCTCCAGCCAAAGAGTTAAAACACATGATGCAGATCATTACTTTAGGCTGCCTGATACAAGAGCTGAGCTACAAAAGGAAAAGAGGTGAAGGGGGTGAGAGTTGATCTTGATAATATATGGTTGTAATGATGTTATTGCACTGAGGGACTCAGACAGCTCCAGCTGAGGAGGGAGCACAGTAAACAGGCTGAGAGTTTCGAAGCAGACACCCCACACAAGTGGCGATAGTGTGGTGTCAGAGGGGGCGGGAGAAAAAAAAAAAAGAAATCTACTTAGTCCTTCATTTCCTGTGAAGGCACGCAAAAGAAATCAGCAATGCCCTGAGCATTTCCACAAACAACTGCTGGCCATATTGGTGATCACAACTGGCATCATTCCCCAACTGGGTTTATTTGGGCTCGACACTCAACAGATTGAGCTGTGTGAGTCTCTGTGTGCTGTGCTCACCATCGCACATGTTCTAACTGTCATACCAGTCATCTGTTCAGAGATCCCTGCGGAGACACACACACACACACACACACACACACACACACACACACACACACACACACACACACACACACACACACACACACACACACACACACACACACACACACACACACACACACACACACACAAAATGCTGGAAGCCTGGCTACTTTGTGCAGCAAAATGCCGGAAAGGCCTCGTCTTTCAATCATTCAAATCTTGGCCCCTCTGGCTCTGTTTTGGTTAACGTCTCGCTGCTTTTGAGGGCCTGAATGCATAACACATGCAAAACGCGTGCGCTCGTGAAAATGCAAGGCAAGCTTAACAGAGGCGCAGCGTGTTGTTATGCATGCATGCATTAAGCTCGTAGGGCCTGGGACGCCTATGTAGGCTCGGTGAGATTTAGAGGAAACAGGCCTTCGAGCTGGGACCTCCAGATTATCAGTTTCTCTAGAAATACAGGCCCTGGAGAACATCCCAGCGACCTACAATGGCAGACACCATGAACTCTGGAGTCAATGAGCCTAACAAATGTTAACAATGTAGCCCCTCTCGCCCTCGCCCCTTTTCAGACCCCAACCGCCGGGACCATTGTAGCAATTAGTATAATGAATGTGGTTTTGCTGGTAGGTAATCACATACTGTATGGCGCAGCTCCCTCTCCCCACATACAGGCTCTCGGCTATGAATGCTTTGGTTTCATTACAGTCCTCCCCTCCCAAAAAAAAAAAAAAAAAAAAAAAGAAAATCCACTCACTCCCACTTGCTTTCCCTCTCTCTTTCTCTTCCTCACAAGCTCGCCTCCTAACTCCTACACCCTTCCTTTCCGCTCCGTTCAAATCTAAACAAAAGACACATCTGGTCTGTCTCTTACCCCCCTTTTTTCCCCTCTCGCTTTCTTTCTCTTTAACTCCCTCCTTGTTTCTTCTCCGAGTCTTTTTCAACTGTTTCTATCAGCCTAAGAGCAGCACTTTGTTGGTGGGAAGAGCCGGGTGAAGGAGCTTAGTTAGAGGGTCAACCACTCGACTTAAGACTGTCGCTGGAGTCCGACTCACTGTGAAAGACGACCACTGTATCCCACTACCTCGTGTATACAAACGCCTAACCGACTGCCTGTGTAGAGTTCTCAAACCTGTTTATGTATCCAGCATTTGTACACTACACCACTTTTGTCTGATGTAACTCCACAGCCTGTCAGATGAGGTACACATTCATCAACACACTACTTGTCCAGTTCCAGATGTGTTAATTTGAATTGATTTTACTCTGGGTTTTATTTTATAAAAAGTGGATAAAATAAAAGTAAAAAAATTATATTTTACTGTCAATGTGTCAAAGCCAGTGTGGTCAAGTTTGTGCTCGTACTACTTCCTTGGAGTGGCAGGAGCTTGACGTTTTAAAAATTGGTCAATTACTTTTGGCTAACTATTTCAACTGTTTATTCCTTACTTTTAGCTAACTATTTCAACTGTTTGTTATTTTTAGCTATTTCAACTTTTTATCCATTACTTTTAGCTAACTATTTCAACTGTTGGTGTTACTTTTAGCTAACTATTTCAACTGTTTATTCCTTACTTTTAGCTAACTATTTCAACTGTTTGTTACTTTTAGCTAACTATTTCAACTGTTAGTGTTACTTTTAGCTAACTATTTCAACTGTTAGTGTGTTACTTTTGGCTAACTATTTCAACTGTTTATTCCTTACTTTTAGCTAACTATTTCAACTGTTTGTTACTTTTAGCTAACTATTTCAACTGTTAGTGTTACTTTTAGCTAACTATTTCAACTGTTAGTGTGTTACTTTTTGCTAACTATTTCAACTGTTTATTCCTTACTTTTAGCTAACTATTTCAACTGTTTGTTATTTTTAGCTATTTCAACTTTTTATCCATTACTTTTAGCTAACTATTTCAACTGTTGGTGTTACTTTTAGCTAACTATTTCAACTGTTAGTGTGTTACTTTTGGCTAACTATTTCAACTGTTTATTCCTTACTTTTAGCTAACTATTTCAACTGTTTGTTATTTTTAGCTATTTCAACTTTTTATCCATTACTTTTAGCTAACTATTTCAACTGTTTGTTACTTTTAGCTAACTATTTCAACTGTTCATACATTGCATTTAGCCAGCTATTTCAATTGTTTATCCCATTCTTTTAGCTAACTATTTCATCCATAATAGCACGTCAGCCATCTTGCAATATTTTGGATACAGGAGAGGCGATGTCGCAAAAGCACAGGTACTGTGCAAGGCAACAATGTTATGGCATACTTTTCTCACATCGTGCAGCCCTAGTTTTGACACACACGCAAAACATAATGTTCAGTTGTTACTGCTGACTCACGATGTGGATACAATTTCTTAATCAACTCATTTCTTAGTTGAGCTTCTCTAAAATCATTTGAAGTAGCTCCTGGCATCTGCTGAAGTACCCCTTGGAGAATCACTAAACTACAGGATTTTCTAAGCCCCTTTGTCGGTTAAGCAAACTAACATCAAGCATGTGAAAAGT